>NW_010529936.1:0-50795 GCF_000687285.1 Phaethon lepturus
GGGGGAAAGCCGCCGGGGGAGCGGGAACAGGCTCTGAAGCCACCCGGCAGGAGGAAGGCCAAGGCTTTGTCCGTTTTGCTGAGTTTTGTCTCCGAGCGGTTCCTCGCCCACAGAGCACTCGGCTGATTCGTTTTGGCCCCTCCGTACCTGGATGGCCACCCTGGCAGCTGGCTGGGCCATTTACAGTGTTTACGGGGAGCTTTGAGTTCCACAAGGTGTCTCTAGGCCAAATCAGGTCCTCTCCTCATCTGGAGTTAATCATGTTTCTGTCAAAGTCAGGGGCAAAACTCCTGTGTGGCATCATTGGGGGAAAAAATAAGCCCTGATTCTCCTAACTACTCTATTGCTTACTGGCTGTGCTGAGAGCGCCTTTCAGTAAAAAGCGGACACTGCAGGCTCTTAATGCTTCATTCATTTCACCTGAAAAGTGTATGAGTTGTCTGTTGTGGACTTTGGTGTTTCCTTCTTGTCCATTATAGAAAAGCAATAAAATTGCTTTGAAAAAACCAGAAATTTTTCCCCTTTTTCTTTTAACCAAGATTCAAATGTTTGCTTTAAAAAAAAAACCCAGCTGGTTAATGCTGTTTAACCTCTACTGGCAGAGTAGTTATGAATGGTATTCTTCCTTTATCTTTTGCTGGGGATAAGTGGTGTTCCTTCAATTTTGTTTTGAGCTGAACCTGGTGCGGACATCGGCTGTAAATGGGTCAGGCGGTCATTGAAGTGAACAGTTGGCCACATTTGTGCTAACTCTAGTCTTCCTGGTTTTTGCCAGAGGAAAAAAGAATTCTAATTTCTATCAGTCTAAATTGTGCTGGGCAGCATTATCAGCTGGAAGGACCCCTCTGATTTGACAGGCCCCACTGTATGATGATTAATTACTACTCAGCTTCATTGGACTTTTCTAATTTCCTTTTGCCACTAGCTGTAGGCAACAAGCGATAAGTACTGCTCTTATTATTTTGTGCAAAGGAAAATGTCTATTACTGCTCTGTCCTACAAGTAATCAGAATAAAAAGACAGCCGATCGGAAAACCTGTGAGGATCATTCTGTCTTTATTTATCCTACCCTTGCTTTATTCCTGTGCTGCTTCTACACAGAAGTTGTTTTACACAGTTGCCTGTCACAATAAGAAGATAAAATCATAAGCTCTATCAAAGTAGTTGACATTTTGAAATTTGTATAATGATTTCATGGGAATTAATCCTCAATCTCCAAATAAATCCTCCTCAAAATGCTAATATAACTAGGAATCTTATACCACAGAATGTAAAACAATTCTTAATCTTCCTTTTCTATTTTGCCATAAATTTCTTATATATGCTATGTTGAGAAAAATTATAGCATTATCACCAAATGCAAGAAGAGTAAGTACTTTACGTAACATATTATAATAATGATCTTTCTGAGACACTGAATGCTTTAAAGTACACCAAGAAAAAGGTGCGTCACAAAGAACTTGTCAAGGATTTCACTGTTGGAGATAAGAATGGTAGCTTGCAATTTTTATATCTTTGTTTTTAATGAATCTTTTCAAATCATTAGACAATTTCCAGTGAATCAATTCTAGAAAAGTTATCTGAGTAACCTCCGTATTGCACACATTTAAGAGATGCCATAGAGTTTACTTTCAGAGCACAAATGCTAAACGCTTAGCGGATGACAGCGAAGGATGTCTGCACAGTGCATGGGAATGCTGTGCCAGGGTAGAGGCGTGCGTCACTGTAGTAAAGCTACGTGTGGTCTGGACTAATTACCTAAAGACGGGGCTTCTCACCTGTAGGTTTAGCGTTTGCTGCTGTAGCTTCGGTTCAAAAGCTGACTTGACATCCACCCCTGACAGATGTGACCCTTATCTGTACCAGATCTATTTTCAGAATGTTTCAACACTTAAGGGTTTAGGAATAAACGGAACTTACAAACCTAGAAATTTGCCTCACCTTGGCGAAAGGACTTTTCTAAACTGTTTCATGTGCTCCTGAATGTTTCCCTGCTTTTTCTACCTGGAGACTTTTCTGAAAGGGTGGAATATTGATACACAAGAGAAGGCACTTGAAAAGCTTTCCAGAGAATTGCATTTATCTTGTTTCCATAAGGTTGGTTGTTCTGGCAGATTCAAAAATGTTTCTTCTGATCTGGTCCTTCCTGCTTTTTTTTCCATTCAGTTAGAACTTCTGGTATTTACATGATTTTGATCACATTTGTACAGCTACCACAAGAGTCAGGGGATGTATGCGAAGCCGCAGATGTTCTGTTGGTTTTTTCCTTCGGTTTGTAAACTGAAGTGGAAGACGTTAGCAAGATTCCCCCTTGGAAAAAAAGGTAGAAACTGGTCGGCTTGAGGCCTGAAATAGTGGGAGAGGCTGCTATCTGGAAATGGCTGGCTCAGGAGCGCGGGGCACTTACCGGGCCATCCTTGCTGGGGATGTAAATTCCAGGCCTACTGCAGTCTTCGTAAATATGGATGGCCTTTGTGTGGAAGATGTATACTGCTAGCAAGAGGGAGAGAGAAGGGATATTTGCATGCAACTTTCACATCTGCTACTGAACCCAGGAGCCTGATTAGTATCTGCATTCCTTTCCCCAAATAAACAGAGAACCAAATGGCTTGCAGATCTCCTGAAGGGAGTCTTTCCATGTCCGAAGCCTTCTCTATCCTCTTCCTTAGGCCTCTGCAGAGTAAGATTCAATGACTAGTAAAGAGACCACAGGTGCCGTGTATGACTTCTTCCTGCTGCGACCACGGGAAAGGGGCAGGAACTGAGCCCTTCTGGAAAGAAAAGCTGGGAAATTATTTCAGGATGGTTGATGTGGTGTAAAGCTTTCTGACCACTGACGGGGAGCCAGTTTGGCTAGCACATGCTCAGTGTATCTCTAATTCACATCACATGATTCAGAATGTTGTGTAGAGTTGTTTTTTTCCAGCTGTAATTAATTTTATTTTTGTTTTGCAGCCAACAAAAGTAAATGTATTGGTAATAAATGGGCAACATAGCTGCCAGTGCTGTTTTGCTCGACACAAACACAGCATTGTTATTCACAGTAAAGCACTTGTGACGTTGTTATCAGGCTGGTAGCACCACTACTTGAATAGTTAGAGACTTCATGCAGTTAATCTAAAACGAACTGGATTATATTCTTTCCTCCCACTTTATCCCCTTCAGAATCTGGTGGTTATTGTTCTCTTGGTTTAGGGTAGCTCACCCTCAACGGGAGGGAACAAGGAGCTGAGTGTTTCACTTGAGAGGAGTATTGTAGTTCAGGCCTCTGTGTTACAGTGGAAAATACCATGTGAGTGTGTCTGTTGAAGGCATCTCTTAATTGTATACTCTTATTGGTAGCAAATCAGAGGTAAATGAGTATCTCAACACGTATTGTGAAGCACTCTATAGTTGCTAATGTTTCCAGTGGAAATGCTGTGTGCTGTACCGGGTTGCAGTATAAAGTATGGCATAGTCATACAGCAACTGTAATTATGGTATCCTGTTCCAACATTATAATCTGAATAGGATAGCACATTTAGAGTTTGTTCATTAAAACAGTAATAACTGCTTTGTACAGATCTGGATGACTGGGGTACATATATGCAATAAAGAGCTTATCTTGGGGTCATCAACAACTATTAAGCAAACTAGCTTCTTTTAGCAAATAAGGTGTGATATTCATATACTGTTGACAGGCACAATTTTTCTCCTGTGTTCATGGATGTGTCACTCTACAGTTTTGTCTTGCCGTCTTGTGTCTTTGTATACTTAAACAATGTATGGGTGAGTTCCTGAGAAGTGTCAAAAAGCAACACCAAGCACAGTGATAACAAGGCAGGCAAAATTTCTGCATCCCTTTGACAAAAGGGTCTGCCCCAAGTGCTAACAGTTCCCACAGGGGCTGGGAAGGAAGTGGGCAACTGTCCATCCCACCTAACGTGGGTCTGCAGCTGCACGGAAGGAGATGTGTTGCTGTAATAGTTCAAGGAACTCCAGGGAGCGTTATGCCTCCCAGAAGCACAAGGACTTGTGATTCACCTACTGAAGTGTTGGTCTTGGCACCACCAGTAACTGCTATGGGTGCTACTGAAACTTGCTCTTTACGTTTGACGAGTTCGTAGTGCTCAAGGTCAGACAGAGAATAAGTCTATGTCAGAAATAAGAAAAAGGAAGGATCTATTCCCGGTGATACCTTCCAGGCTGCTTTGCTGTTCTGACAAATAATGTTTGAATAGATTAAAAAATGTGCTCCTTTGCTACATGTTTAAGTAGGATCTTCCAGCTCTTTCTGGGATATTGCTTCTACTTTTCTACACAGCTATTTGCCACAAACCTTATTTTCATGTTGATTTTACTATTGTAAAATAGCGTATGTTGTAGTGTTTGTCTTAGCAACACAAAGCGATAAAAAGCATCCTCAAATTAACTCCTCTTTAGGGAAAGAAAACAAAAACACAGTCTCTGGGTAGGTGTTGGAGAAAAAGGAATTCCCAATATTATTATTTATTTGAAAAGAATGATTTTTTAAAATACACAATAATTCAGTAAAACCTATGCAATATTTTTTGTCATACGTAGGTCAGATAATTGCGGTATAGAGTTTAGTCATTTAATTTGGACTAATTTAGGAAGTGAAATGTATAATGATGCAACTGCTTTGTTCTTTTTCTCATAAAAGGTAGGAGCTTGTGAGTGTTATTAGACTGAGATAAGCTAGGCTTCTGTATAGCACAATTTTGTATGTCTGAACTAGCAAAAGCCTTTGAAGTCCTATGAATCTTTCTGCTTGTTAATTCTTCCATTTGTTTGATTTTTGGTACAAAGAAAATGAAAGAATATGATGAGATTATGGCATTTTAAGTCAATATTTATTAAAAAATCAATCTCGATGAAAATCTGCCCATCCCTCTAATTAGATGAGGCAACTTGAGGTTGATTTTTAATTGCAAAAGTAATTACACGGAGCAGATAGCCAGTGACATTTGATTATCTAGGTGATTGATTAAAAAGCCTAGCTCACAGAGCAGATTGTCAGCCAGGGGAATCGAGACAAAAGAGCAAATTAAAAAAGTTGTCCTGTTAGTAATCACAAAATTCAAGGATGAAATTACAAAGCTAAACACCTCCAATCTACCTCATCTTCATCACTCAAACGTCTGCAGCATGCCTGAGCTCAAAAAGGGGTGATAAAGAAATGGATTACTTTTAAAAGGAGGAAGTATTCAGGAACTATAAAAACGAAAGAGCAAAAGCACTGCTGAGAATAGGGACTTCAACCACACAAGCAAAGAAATAAAATTTTTTCTTAGTTGTGACAGAGTTCATTTTCCCTGTTCTCTTACGAAAGCTCATTAAAACCAAGCAGGGTTAGTCAAATTAAATGAAATATGTTGGGTAGCAAAATATATTTTTAGTGACAAATCTTAATGATTATTTAAGAATCTAGTCTAGATTATCTCTTCCTCCTCCAATATATTTATTTCATAGTGGATATTCATTTAATTTTCTAATACTTTGGATTTATTGAATGTCGCTTTAACCGATTGCCATCGGTAACTGGAATGGGTAGTGCTGATGCCTTTCAGTAAAGAATGTTACAAAATGTTTGTGAAATTCATATATAAGGTGAATAAAGTGGGAAACAGAAGGAGAATTACATTTGCTTATAATGTCCCATTTTTATTTATGATGCTTACCTCTTTGAGCTATATTGTTCTTGTAAGTTGGTCTAATGAGTTGATGAGCTGCAAATGGTAAGTTGTAAAACAGATCCTCACATCCTTTTGATGTATGTAGCATGATCTACACTGTGCGTCCATTGACTCTGGAGGCTTTGGATCAAGTCTGGTGTGTGGTTTGTGGTTTTTGTTTTGTTTTGTTTTTTACCATGACAAGGTACTCTTGTGTTTTATCTGAATTATGAGATTGGTTTGGCCAAATAGTCTTTGGCAGAACCACTCCAATCAGCTCAAAATGGTATGTAAGCCTGAAACTCATTCATGAAAAATAACTGCATTTTCTGAAACATCACGTGACTTCTTGATACCACTTTTCTGTCACTTAAGTGTCTCATTTTCTGTACCACAGATGCCTGAGAAGTGGTGCAGTAGCAAGGTGTGATATCAAACAGCAATTATTCTCTAAGTGAAACCAGAAATATATGCATATAATATTATAATTATTTTATTAGAATAAAACAACCCAGAAAAAAGGGGAAAGGAGGTGAAATTGTTGGAAGCATCCCACCCAGGGTCAATTAATGTACAGCCTGTCAGCCTTTAGAGTCCTTCAGAGCTCAAGTGCAGCTAATATCAACTGGTGGCAAGCAGTTGGGTTTACCATTGTGGGTGTCAGCATCAGGCCCTTCATCTGTTGTCTAGCAGTCATTCAGTGAAATCTTCGTGATGCAGTTACTAATTCCGTGGAAACAACCTGGTTTTCGTCTGCGTAGCGCTGTCATTGAGAAAAAGAAACGATTACTAGACTACGGGATTTGTTAAATGCCAGCTCTGTATTGCTCTTTTATGAGGCTCTCTTACCTGTCACCCATCAAAATGTAATCTGACAAAGGATAAAAAAAATTCAATTGATTAAAGGTGCTTCTTGCATATTGGAACACTGTATAGTTTCCCAGGTTCCCGATAGGCCTTTTGCATAAAAGCACGTGAACACCGCAACAGAGGTGGATATAGGCCTTGGTGTGTCTCAGCTCCCGGACTTTAAAAAAAAAAAAAAAAAAAAGGACTTAAAAAAAAAAAAAATTTTTTTTATTTCAGGGAAGGCAAATTATTAAGCAGTGCGAGGGTCCAGTCAGTTTTGGAAATGTGTAATTGGCAACCTCAAGAGAGCAATTTGAATAGAGGAATGCCATGGAAAATTGGTATCCCATTTTCAGTACCACAAAACGTGTAAGGGTGTGTTGGGTGGTTTGTAAACATTGCAACAATAGTCTTTGTTTCTCTTTCAGCATTTTGAGGAGGGGGGTAAAAGCAGCAGAAATAATTTTCTGCAAGAGCGACTGTCTCTTTGTTTAACAAACAGAATGTCAAACTAATTTACAGATTTTGGTAATTTCAAAGCTTTCTGCAGACAATCTCATTTCCCTGCTATTTCTGAGACTCAAAGCAAAGTCACAGAATAAACTCAATCCTGTATATTACAGCTCTGTCAAGTGTTACGCTAATTCTCTCTTTATGTTGTTTACACAGTTTATGTATCATTTTAGAGACAATATCTTGGTTCGCAAGCTAAAGATTCTTTACGTGATGTGTATTTACAGTTGTCTCATTTTCTCACGTGGAACTTGCTTCACACAAATGGCTGCTTGTGCTGTATGGATGTGGAACCCTCATCCCAATTTTCCAAAATAGCTGCTTTGGGTGATCTTATGTCTGTGATTTTTTTCTGATCACTTTTCAGTCGTCTTCAGTCTGATTACATCTATGTTTGCCTTTGCCTGCATAAAGCAAGAAATTCAGCTGTTGGTAATTAACTGGAGTTCCCCTGCTGCCAGCCCAAATTCAGTTCCAAAAAGCCCTGTATATTGCTACTTCTGCATTTGTTAACAATGTCCAGACAACAGGTCTGCAATTAGATTCCCATCTGTTAGGTTGAGCATTTAGCATAGCCAATGGATGCAAATGAACTTGGGTCCCTCGATGGAGTGGATCCCTAACTAGCAGTATTATATTTGAAAAGAAATTTAGCAGTAAACGACAGGGAAGGGGATGAGGCTTTTAATAACACAGCAGCTCTAAAATGTCTAAATGAAAACAATAAAATACTGTTGCTACATATGATGGTTGCTCTAACAAATCTGGAAATCTATGTAAATATTCCACTGTTCTCCTCAATGTCTTGAATGCTGCATTAGATTGACGGGAGATGCTACCTTCAAGTGTTAGCTCCGGCGCTTACTGCTTAAAGTAGTGCTGCGCGATTATATAGATGTTAGAGTTCTACGCCAGTTATTGTTCGTGACTCTTAAAAGAATGCTTAAAAATATTGGGTATTTTTACAGGATAAAATCGAAAAGGCAGAGAGACGCATTTTTAGAAATTCTTGTGTTTAATCTCAAGCTGCAATTTTGTATCAGTTCTAACAGCGTTATAATAAGGGATAATCCTCCCGAGTCCATAGGCTGTGTGTTGGAGGATTAGCTAAAGCTTGCATATTTAAATGCTTCATTTTCTACTAGAATGTCTATAAAGTAGACAGTAAAACCCACTCAAACTAATACCTGTTGAAAGCCTAAAACAGTAAGGAAGAAACGTCTGTGCAAACTCAGATTTTCTTTAAGTATTCATTGTATTACTCTCTTGCCTTTTCAGAATGTGCAGATCAAAAATGAAATATTATATATAGTACATTAACACAGAGTTAAAAGGCTTTTTTCGTATGTGTTAAAAACATAATAGTTCTGGTGTAAAAAGAGTTTACGTGTTTGTATTAATTTCTTAAATAATGTTTATAGTTTCGATCAAACAAAGTCCTAAACTAAAAGATGCATTTCTAAAGTAATACTTGCAATTTTTGTACTGCCTTAGTAAAAGGAGAGAACATTTCTGCATTATAAAAAGAGGGGAATGGTTTTTGGTGGAGTTTATTATATACAGAATTTAAGTTTACATGGCTTAGTTTTTATTGTGGCTTTTTTTCCCCCTCTCTGTTAATAGCAGTGAGCATTTTCAAACTGTGTTGTGACTTTTTGCAGCAAGAGTTTTGTTATAGTTATCAGTGGGATCTGGACTGCACTCCATGTTTCCTACTAGAGCAAATACTAGGGTAACGGAGAGAATCCCAAAGATACCAAAACAATTGTCAATATTACAATTCAAGTTAAAAAAAAAAAAGCTTCTAAGGTAACCATCAACATATTATTTATGAGTTTGGGGTCTTTTTGGTCTATTTGCAAGACGTAATGAGATGGTTCGTGCCCCCAACATCTTTACATCTAAGGCAGATAAAAGAGTGAGAAGATCTGTTCAAGAGCACAGAGCACCAGCCTGGCAGAATGGAAATGGGAATATTCAAATTCCGTATTCTCAGCATAGAGCAATGCACATCATTTTCACCAGTAAAGCACATTCTTACTTCAAAAAGCGACTTGGGGTTCCCAGTATACAGAATAGTTACGTTAGCAGAATGTCCCGTTGGTTCACAGAGCTTTACGTTGCCAGGAGAGTCCGCCAAGTCTTCTTTGTGGCTAAAGGTTTTGAAAATAGCATCGTTCTGGTGAGGAGAGTGAGCTTTGATCATTGCTGGCTGATTCAGAAGCAGTGTCAGCAGGGTTACGCTGCTCTCCCTGCTTGAGCATAGCACTATATTGCTTGTACGCTTGGGGCAAGATGGAAATGTGCCTGTGGAAAGGATGTGCCCAGCTCTGCAGAACCAAATACGACTTTTGCATTGAATAAAAGTAAATGGACTTAGAGATTTTTTGGGCCTTTCAAGAAAAATTGCATTTCTTTATTTCAACCTAGCTAGCAGTGTGGGTTGCTCAGGCTGAGATGTATGCTGCTTGTCACCATGGCAAAAGTGCAGATCTTTGCCTCTGTGGGATTGGACTTTTCAGGGCCTGACAGAAGATGTGTGGGATCAGAATTCCCTGCCAGGCAAGCCATTGGTCCAAGCATGCTACAGGCAGGGTGGGAGCTTGTGATTGCCTCGTCCGTAGCCTGCTAATCTTCCAGATTAGTCTATGCTTTCTCCCCTCGGGGATAGAAGGCCATCAGCAGAAAGCAAGAGCAATCCGTTGCTCTTTTACTGACAATAAACAGATAGTGACAGCAGCTAGAAACCTTATTGCAGTGCTGTAGAGATCCGGGAGTGTATGTGGGTATGGTGTTTTCCTCAGGCGCCTTTTTCCTTCTGTTCTTCAGTAAAAAATTATTCATGTACGCAGGTGATGGAGGGACTCTGTCTGGGAAGGAGGGACCACAGGAGTGCATAGGGGCATGAAGAGGTGGTTCTAGCAGGAAAATTTTGTTCTGCAGCTTCTGTACTTGGCTTGTGCAATGCTGTTATGCCATTAGCATCTCTCTCCAGCAGTAAACTGAGGACATCCATTGGTTCTTGTGCTCTGAAGGAAGCACTGGTTTAGGTAGACACATGTAACGCGGCATAGCTGCGATGGCTCAGGGCAGTATCGTGCACTTGTGTGCTCAGACAGCTGGCAGCGAAGAGGTACAAGCGCTGGGGGCCTCCGCTGTCAGATGGTGCAAAGGACCAGTGGCAGGACTGAAGCCGTTGCCCAGCTCTGGTGGTGGCTCCAGGCCACGAGAGGCAGCAAGTTCCGCCACCAGCCCAGCCACTGCTGCGTTAGCCAGCAGCGTGGCGTGTGGGCATGGCTGGGAGCACGGACACCTCTGGGCTTGGAATGGGAGCCTTTCCACATCTAATAACTTATGCTTTCAGATGGTATGTCACTGTTTCTGCCTTCTAAATCAGAAAGCAGCTCCACACCATGCTAAACGTACTTTCTCTTTTTGCGCATTGCTTTGCTTGGTTTAAAGGGTGGTCTCACGTGAATTAGCCTCTTCTACTGAGAGCAGCCGTGAGTGTATGACTGGGACTCGGGTTTTTGCTGTGTATGGTTCTTGCTATGACATGGATACTTGTGGGAGTTTGAACGAGTGCAGTTTTGCTCTTTGCCTCCTTAGGTTGCACACCGTGTAAAGGCTCACAGACAATTTTAACCGGCTGTATGCTTTCTGGGACAAGGAACTCCTGGGGGCTGCCGCAGTACAGGTGGCAATTAGCTACTTAATCTGCACACATTTTCCAGAAGTAGCATTTTCTTGCTGTACATGACTGCTAGTTTTGCGTTCTTGATGTCGTATTTTTGGGTTCTTCTACTTCCACAGGCTTTTCTTTTAAAGCTTTGTGGTGTTTAATAATTTCTTTTTACCTTTTTCTTTTTTTTTTTTTTATTTATACCCAGGCTTTCCCTCTTTAATAAGAAGCACTTCAAGTTTTCCAAAGCAATGTCTACCAGCTAGTTTCTTTCTTATTTCACTTGTATTGTTATTACCTGGAGGTAGGTCTAATAACAGGAGCACAGCATCAATGTCCTGCATTCAAGTAAGGAAATTAACCTAATAATTGTCTCTTAAATGCATTCTTTCATTACACAACTCGTGGGGGCGAGGGGCAGAGGTCATTTAACTCGCCCAGTGATCACATTGTCATCAGCATAGAAAACCATTATCTCGGTAGGTTATACCTAATCCTACCAATAGCATTTTAACTGGCCTAATTTTTCTAATAAAGAAAAATATTGATGAGGTAACAAAAATGGGTCAAAAGAACCTATTTAACAAACACCAACAAATCGGTATGGCTAGAGTTTGTTGGCAGAAGTGTAGACAATTTTCGCTCCATTCCCACTGGAAATACGCTTGCCAGCCCTTTGTAATCTGTTACTAACGTTTATTCTTTGTTTGTCTTGCAGCATGGAAGACAGCTTGGCTTTTAGTATTAACTTGTTACTGTATATCTTCCTGGCTTGCTTTCTGCCATAAAGGTTATGTCCGCAATGATGTCAAAGGGGTTATTGCAGCCTGTTTAGGCACGGCTGGGTAAGATTTGGATCGGTAGCTCAAGAACTGGTAGTAACCCAACGGTTTTGACGTGAGGTGTGGGTTACAAAATGCACTCGCTTAAGTGAGCACTGAGCTGGACTGAGCTCTGTGTGCTGCAGCTCAGCCACGGGCTGCCCTCGAGGGGCCAAGTGTAAAGCTGGCTCCGGTTTAGCTAAACACACTTCAGTTACCGCTTTGACTTCCATGTAAACATACTCTTGGTGAGCTGAGCTGCTTTGCTGCAGCTCCGTTTCTGGCATGCAGCCTGGTTCTCCAGAGATTTATCTTAATGGAGTCAACTTTTCTATGTTTGAATGCTGGTTTGCTGCTTCCTAGTGCAGGGGCTTTACCTGTCCTCATGGTCCTCCTCGCAGCTTTGCCTTTTCTTGTCCTCTGGAAGGCATTAGTCTGAGCTCGTGCATTATTTCCCATTTTCCGTTGCTGCTTTGTTTTCCTCTCTGAGCATGAAACCCCAATGTTTTTGAAACCGTTTGGTGTTGTGGAGGCAGAAACAGAGATCATGTGGCTGTATTAGTGATACCTCTGAATAGTTTGATGGCAAAACTTCCATTCAGAATGGACTCTGTCTTGACACACCAGAAGTTTTCAGTCTCGTACATAGCTTGTAAGCAGTTCAGGCTGTCTTGGATTAACACTGTTTTAATTTGGTAGGAGGTTGTCTTCCAGTACTCATTCTTTGTTTTCAGAAGGCTGTTGGATTTGCTCAGTCTTTGGAAAGTCAGTATTTTTTTTCTACAGTGGGATGTTGCTACAGGACAAACTGTGTATTTATTCTGACAGTCTGCTCTGTGATCTCAGTTTGTGCCCAGGCTGCACACCGTACAAAGAGGGGAAAGCTGATGGTAGCCTTTGACTCCGTGGCCCCACTTCAGACTGCCTAGGGAACCTAAGAGACAAGATACAAAGAGGTGCTGGTGCATTTTGGCCTTCTGTATTGAAGACACTGCTGTGATCCTTGCCCTGCAGGTACTCAGGCCTTCCCGCACGCTGGTGTGTGCTATAACTGTAGCATGTGATCATAAGAATCATTATGATTATCCTCTATATGTAGTCCAAAATAATCTGATTTGTATAAAAGAGAGTTAGGATGGGAGAGTGTTAAGTAAGGCAGAGGTAATCACAGATGGTATCTAGCAAGTGTGACACTGGTGGCATGGGAGTCACAGGAACAATTCTGGTTTCTGGCCTGAATGAAAAAGGGCAAAGAACAACAACAACAACAAAGTAAATGTTTTTACTTTTCTGGTTTATTATTTGTCCTTTGATAGCCCCTATCGTGTTGACAAAGAGGAACAGTGCTTCTGCCTTCACTAGTTGCTTATTATTGCTAAACTGCTATTGAAGCGCACTGGAAATTAATTTACAATCTCTTCCACATTCTCTGTCACATAGGGAATCAATATTTGAGCAAGACTGTCACCTCCTGAAATAACCCACAGTACCAGCTTCCTTCAAATACTTTTTCCATTAAGCATTGCCCCCTGGCACGTACCCTTTCCCTCGCCCCACTCCACCCCGGCTCCACTGGTCTGTGGTCAAAGTGTTAGGCAACAGTTTTTATTAACTGTAATAACAATATTGCAGAGATGGCCAATTTAAACTGAAGTCCTAGCATAGCCCTGCATTTCACAGCTGATTCATATTGACGAGCGCTGCTTACCCTGTGAACTGTAAGCTGCTGGAATGAGCCGAGTGGCTGCGGTTTTCTTTCAAGTTGCAGGATCCAAAGGCAGCAGTAATTGTTTTTGAAATGTTTCTTTTTATTATTATTAAATAAGTTCATTGTATACGTTGAAACCTGGATCATTACTGCTCTGATTTGCTTCCCTTTTTATTGCCAGGCCTAAAGTGCAGGAACAGTGTGTGTGTTTTGGATTGCTTCTAAGCCATAATAAAAATATCCTTTCTGCAGGGAGAGGGTGCCATCTCTGCCGTTTCCTCAGAAATGTGTAGTCCATAATTAGTCAGGATTTCCAACTCAGAGTGCTAAATGGAAGAGACAGGATGAACAAGAAACCCAACAAAATAAGTAGATTTTTTTTTTTAAGCTAGCATAAAAGTGCAGAAATATGTTAGTCATATATCATGACAGATTCTAGCCCAGCCTAATTCAGTTCTTCATGTGTTTATTGGCATAGGGAATCAAAGACTGTTTGAAAAGATGTGCTTGCAAAGTAAGGCACTTTACCAACTGTCGGGAACTGCTTTGAAACACATCCTTACCTCGAGATACTATTTACCTTGAGGATGTACACTGTGTATGCTCTCTTCAGCTTAAAGGCCCTAGGCTTGAGTAGCAGCGGTTACTGTATCTTCCAAACCCCCTCGTAAATTATCACATATGTGCCTCGCAGCACCGGGCTGTTTGCTCAGCAGGCAAACACAATGCAGCAGCATTATTAAATTTCCATGAAGTTTACCAAATTTGCAGGATCAGTAGGGTGGACCCAACAGGGAAGCTCTCCTACTGCCTACAGCACCTTTCAAGCAGCTGATGGTGCCGCTGATACTTTGCATTCTGCTGTTACTCTACTGCTGTAGCCATCTACTTAATCTCCACAGCAAAGATTAGTTTATTCGATTAAGTCTGTTCCCCATAGACCATCCCTTGTAGCTCCTTGGAAGGCATCAAGACTGTGTGTCTCCAACCTTTTACCAGCTAAAAAGATTCAATAAAGTAATCTTTTCCCCCTCCTTTTGTATGATTGGAAAATAAATTGAAAATGAATTTCAGTTATTGCTTGTGTTTTAAATATGAGATAAAGGTCAGCCCCCTCTAGCTATCTCCATAGATGGAGATTAACATGAGCATGTTCCATTATAAAATCATATAGCAGTTTTGTAAATCTGTCAAGTCATCTACAAATATATAATTAGTCTGTTAGATTTTGAAATCAATAAACAATGACTTTTCAGTCCTGTGCCTAGAAAGCTTTGCTAGAGAGTGCTTTAGGCATGGAAGTCCAAATAGCAAAATGTTTGCGCTGTGTATGTTAAGTTGTTCTCTGGATCTGTTTAGATGTCGAAAGTTAATTGAAAATTAGGTGTACGTGTGCTTTTTTTTAATTAACTCTTTTTGTTTTTTCCTTTTTTTAACTCGCTTAAGAAAAGAATCCAATTTTAAACTTGGATTCTTTTTGTTACGGCAGTGTGTCAAACAGTGGTTGTTTAAAGCACAAACTTCCTGTTTTTCTTTTCATAGTTGGCTACGGCGCGATGTGACTGTGAATGTTTGTAAGGCAACATTCATAGACATATTTATACAAAGCATGTGTTCACCGTTTGTCATCACTGTCACAGAACATGATTTCCCGGGTCAGAAAATTGACTTCAAAGCTTGACCCTGAAGATTTGACTTGCCTGTTTGCTTATTCTGGTTCAAGATGTGATGTCAAAAGCTGTCCTATTAGTGGCACCTTTTCACATTTAGTTTGCTCAGGTTGATAATAATGATAGTGGAAGGACCGCATTTTGATGTTGAAAGAGATAGGGGAAGGAGCACTGCTGAAGCTGATGGTGTTGACAGTAGGAGGTGAGATGAGGAAAAGATATATTAAATGTGGATATTACTTTAAATGACAACATTCCTTTGCTAAAATGCTATAAATCATCATTAAGTTAATTATATTGGTGTATCCTCTTCCTAAATTAAGAATTTTTCTAATACAGTAGAGGCACTGTTTATACCAGTTGCAAGTGTATACATATGTATGGTTTGAACGCCACTTAAAGTGGATTAATTAGAATACGCTGATTAGAATAGATTGCACCATGCTTCTTTAATTATTTGTTTTAATACTGATTTTTGATATGTAGAAATCGATTGTTTTTAAAGTCTATTTGCTTTATAAATAGGCTAGTATAATTTTATCTCCAGCTCTCCAAATCAGACCTGCTATCGCTCATCTCCTGGTTATATTATTGTGGCATTGTTACAAGTTGCTGGATATACGTAAGGGTCTGTCAGAATCCAGGGATCTTGAAGAATAAAAAAATGTAAAATTAGATTATTGAAACGCTTAACTAGAAGACGCTTAATGGCAAATCATAAATGTCAAATCAATAACTTAATGCTCACGATTGAGCATTACACGATTGAGTATCCTGGGTTTTAACTAATGATTACCTGTTTATTGATCTGCTTTGTGACACCAAAGTGGAGAAATGCTGTGATATTTTTTATTTTTAAAAAAGAAGAGGAAAGCAAATCTCATGCAGCGTTAACATCTGCCTCAGTGATAGTTTTCATAGAATGCTGGTAGCATGATATGATTGAATCCATGTTGTCGTTGTTACTAGTAATGTTAAAATAGATGGGCTTCCCATCTTAAAACGGCCTCATAACAATTACTTCATATAAGGTCATAGTCTCAAAGTTTCCAAGGTACTTAGCTGGCATAGACCACAGTGGAATGTAAAGTAGCCAGTGCGTAAGGTCGCTCGCAGAGGAGAATCGCAACCGCGAGCCTTCATCAGCCCTTGAACTCCCGTATTGTATATTAACAGTAGGTTTCACTGGTCGGTTTAGAACACTATTGTTAATAATACTTTAATTCCCTAGGTTTGCCAGGTTTTATGATTTTACAGTGACTAGCACTCACGTTTACTTCATTATTTTTTTGGTCATCTCACCGTTTTAGCTGGTGCTAAATTCCCATTCCGTTAAGATCTGGGATTTATAGTTGTCTGTTTCTTCCGGAGGTGTTTGTGGGTACTGATCCCTTCGCAGTGTCAGGCAACAACTGCCACTCTGCCTACAGTGCTTTCTTGACAATTCCTTAGGTGTGGTACAGTCTGGCTAGAGACAGTGCTGCTGTTGGGGGCATCTGCAAGCTTCTAAGCATCATAACTGGGATTTCAGTCTTATGAATTAAGTTATATTAATTTTTAGTCTTTTTTTCTCTTTTGATTCTTGATGTTAGCAGTGTGGTGTGTAGGTGTGTTGTTGGGTTTTTTGTTTGTTTCTTTTCTGTTGTGGGGTTTGTTTGTTTGTTTGTTTGAAATGATTTCTTCCTGTGCAGTTTATATAAAAACCCCTTTATCTCTGTTAGTACCAGGGGAATGTGCTCCCAGGGCCTCTGGTGTTTGTTCATTGATCTGGCAGGAAAGCGCGTGGGGCTCCTGGGAAGGGGAGCGGCTGAGAGAGGCGGCTGACGTCGCATCGTAGTCGGGGTCTGGGGCAAATCTGGAGCAGTGCTCACTTGGCGGTTGTCGCTCTAAT
This sequence comes from Phaethon lepturus, assembly GCF_000687285.1. Classification (NCBI taxonomy): domain Eukaryota; kingdom Metazoa; phylum Chordata; class Aves; order Phaethontiformes; family Phaethontidae; genus Phaethon; species Phaethon lepturus. The sequence continues at coordinate 16,810 of NW_010529936.1, forward strand.
CCTGTGGCAAATATTCTGATTTTTCAAATGGTTATGGCTGACTTTTTTTGTGCTCTATAGAATTTTAGACCTAGAATGTAACTGAAGAGCTCAACTTCAATATGTTTTTGATAGAGAGTAGCTATTCCAGAATGCTCCCACACACCCAGCAGTAGGAAAAGCAGACCAACTTCTGCCAAAATAGCTAACTTGTGAAGATGTATGTAACTCTAGGCAACGTTTATGTATCTATATTCGTTTGTGTGTGATCTGCACTTTCTGAGAAGATGCAATTTACATTGTGCAAAGAAAAAATAAAACAGAGCTACAGTAGCCACGTAGAAATAGTTAAATTCTGCCAGCTTTGCTTGCGAGTAGGTTGCAATCTCACAAAAAATTACTTCAGTGCACGAAAATGGATTGCACAATTGGACCTAGTAGACAAACTGTTAGCAGGGTTTGATGGAATTAAAGTTGACTAGTGGTCTCTTTATTGAGGTAGCTGTTTAGCCCATGTCAAATGATATAGTATCAGCTAAATCGAGATAATTGCTCAGGCGTATGTTACCTAAAGATGTTGTATCTTACTGACTTAGCTTGCGTGTGGGTACAAATTTATATACCCAAAATTCATCGAGAGGCCCAGAGTGCTTAAATATGCTGCATTTGTTGCATAAAAGCTTAGGTGAGGCTAAATCACAGTCAATTCTCTTGAATACATTCCTTAAAAAATTACTATTTGAGTAGGAATGTTATTTGAACTGTAAACAGTAAATACCCAGTCTTCATATTATTTGTTCCACCCACCCCTTTTCAAAGGAATAAAGGATTCTGACACTTTTCCAATGAAGACCTGTTTAGGGGGGGAAAGATGTAGAACTAAATCGGTAAAAAGCCCTATTAGGCGTGACACTACAGTCACACTGCAGTTGTAATTAGAGAATTTTGTCTTCAAGGGAAGTCACCTTCACTTTAAAAACGAAACAAGTCCTGAATGATATGCTAATTATGATGCATCTCTTTGACTAAATGGTTGAATAAGTTTTTAAGCACCCTTCTTGCTTAAATAGTTCACATGAAATGAAGTTTGTTCTTCCTTACTTTTTTTTTTTTCCCCCTCCCCCTAAACAGAGTTGGTTGGTCAAGTTGATCTCTTGTTTGAAATTCAATCAAGGGCATTAAAGTGTAAACCAGTTGGAAAAACAAAGAGCTTAGGGAAATCATTTGCTTAAACAACAACAAACAAGCACTGGTAATCTTCTTACAGAAATTAATGAAGGGAAAACCCCCTCAGCTTGGGTGGATAATGATCCTTAGCTATCACGTAACAAGCCTAGAAGGTTTAGGGAGAAGGTGAAAATTAAGAAAGCTGGATTAAACTGAACTTCCAGAGGAACAAAAAGAAATTCAGGATAAAGATCAGTTCTCCCATTTGAGATTGAAAAGTAGTTCAGAACTGGAAGGAGCTTAATCCTTTATGCAAATCTGGTTTAAAGTTAAGTTTTCATCTTGGAATGTTTTTTATTTCTACTGTACGGCTAATAAGTTAAATATTTAAAAATAATTCAGACAACTATCTTGTTAATAGTTGCTTTATGCAATGAAAGCTTTTTCATCAGGTAGAGCTATAAAACTGGTAAATGTAAAAAAACCTGTTACCTTTATCTTCTCATGATTGTCTTTAATGCTTATTCTTTACTAATTAATCTCTTCAAATTATTTAACCACAAAATTGAGATCTCTTCACATTAGAGCCTACCCTAGAGGATATTCATAAGGGACTTCCTGATAACTCAACAAAATTTAATTAGTTTTCCCAGTACCTACATGTTTATCTTTTAATAATAATAGGAGCTACCTTCACTTCAACTAAGAAACTAAACTCAGTTCTGTAACTTCCCTTTCAGTCAGTCCTCATTGAAACAAATAAGCTACTATGTCATATATACTTTTACTTGCAAAAAATTAATAGCTATTTCAGTAAAAGCTTTTAATTATCCTATTTCTGTTTAATGTAGAAGAAGATCATTGAACACTGCAGTTAATTCTCCCTGCCACTCTCTTCCTCCACAAACAAACAAAAGCGTTCAAGTTGTCTTCTGTTTTTTCCCTTATCTTAAGGCGCATCATTGCTCAAGGTTTGTTTTAAGTCAGTGGAAGTGCTGAAAAGCAAAGTGATGGAAATACACGTTTTGTAATTCTGCTAGGACAGGTGGAACAGTGCTCTGTCAAAATATCACATGAAAGCTTTACTAATTAAATGAAAAAGTGGTATTTGGGGATCTGGGCTCCATCTCTAGGAAGACCCTGGGGGAAGCCACTTGGCAGTCTTCACCCACCCAAAACTCAATCCTAACACAGAGGAAGTTGTAGGTGGATGTTCATTTAGGCTCCAAGCCCACAAACACAGGCATACTTGGATTTATGGGACTATTTGCAGTGCGTCAAGTTAACCGCATATCTAGGCATGCCTTTTCAGGATTGGAGCGTTGTTTTTTCTCGTCATACATAGTTCACCTGTTTTCAGAGGAATGGTGACATCAGGAGGTATAAGAATTTCAGGACATGAACTGGCCAGGTCTTAAATGTACTACATGCAGTATGAAGCCTGCTGATAAATATTATTTAATCTTGAGGTATGAGGGTGGAGGAGTGCAGGGGAAAATTGCCTTTAAAATCAGAACGGCAATAATGACTCCAAAGGTTTGTACTGTGCTATCACCTTGCCATTAAGCCTGATGTCCTCCTTTCACAGAATTTCTTCCTGGCTTATTCTCAAATACATTTAAAGTGCTAAGTAATATGAAGTCAATGAAGCTGGTGATACTTTAAAGTTCTTAGAGACTGATGGTTTTACATTTCAGTCTAGATTAGATCAGACTGAGCAGAAGTCACTTCATATGAAATATCCTCGAGTGTCTAATCTATTGATTTAATTTTGTAGCCTCAATCTAGAATTTAAGTGAGAAGACTGAAATAAGAAGTCCTTCACATTTACTTCATTGAATCTCTTTTCATGGCTTGTCAATAATTCCTTATATAAATGGACAGGAAATTGTACACACTTTGAAAGCTTGAGTAGCTGTCTAAAATATTCCAGTTAAAATCTCTTTATTCGTGTTCTTTCTAAAAGAACTTCCAAGAATATTAGAAGGAATTTTTTCAATCATGCTTAAAATAATGATCATATCAGTGTGTACAGAGTTTTTGAAATAAATGCCCAGACTCGTACAAGATTTGCCTTCAGATCTCTCTTAAATAAGAAAAAAAAACTGCCTTCAACGTAGCATTTTTAAGAAGCTGTTTCCCTTTCAACCATATTAATATAGAAACAAAATTATATTAAACCATGTTTAAACTGGCATATTTACAGTCCTTATCTGGTCCCTATATCTATAACCTTAAGTGCTTCCAAGTCTGTAAGGCATTTACTCTCAGAATACCCCTGCCTAGTGGGGCAATGCAGCCATCCTTGCTTGACAGTCCTGGAACTGGGGCACAGAGGGTCTCGAGTCCTGATCCTCAAAGTTATTTAGATGCTCGGTACATTTCTTACAAAAATTTAGAAGTCTGTCTTACTTTCACTGAGTGTTGGGAGCGTAACAGGGGAACGATTTCTAAATACATTTGAGTATCTTGACCTACATGATGAAGAGATTGCTATAGAACAGGGATCTGAATTGGGTTTCCCAAATTTTAGGCTTGATGCTTGAACTACTGGGCCACTCTCTTCTGTAACTGTGCTCCTGCAGATTAGTGGGCAAATCTTACTGTGGAGTAGATAAAACAGACATAAACTATGTTCGTGGTTAGCGATGACAGTGTCCCTTGTACCCATAACATCGCATACCTTGTATTTTCTAATTTGTTTTGGTGTCTAGCAAAACTTATACATGAACCAAGAGGCCTCCGGCCGCCCTAATAAACATGAATACATCCACCCAAATAATGGCATAATGGCTAGCCAAGTCTGGGTTTACTGTCTGTGTTCCCTTGAAGCCCTAATAATTTTGAATGCAATGTGTGATGGATGCAGTGTAGTCTAAGTCAAATGGCTCTTAAAATAAGAAAGCTAATAGTTCAAGGACTTTTGGACTCAGAAGATGAGGTAAATATAGTACCACCTGTTAATCTTACAAGTTTTCTAGGATATCTGCCTATGATTTTTAGGTGCCGAGTAAAGCTATCATGTAGGTTATTGTGCTCGTCTTCAGCACTTGTACCAGTAGTTACATCCCAAGAGAAACTGCTTGCAGAAAAGCAAAAATCTGGGGATTCTTTTAGGGAAGAGACCTAGTCTAAGATGCTTGTAAATTAAGGATAGGAAGGACTACAAATGACCAAACAGGTGGGCAGCTCACATCACTGAAGTGCTGCTAACTATATCTTTCAGCTTGTTCTTTGCCAACTTGAAGTTCTGCGTTAAAAATATGTACATATAGGATCTATATGTATACCAGATGTGCCACCTCACACTAGCTTCTGTGAAGAAAACCAGCTCTATCCTGGCTGAAACCAGGACACCTATATAAATGTTTTCTGTGCTAGTGGCTCAAGCTTGGGAGCAGCTATAATCATGCAGGACAATTTAGTAGGTTCTGCTGCAGGCTGTGAGACCATTGCCAAAAGGCCTCAGGCTTCCCATAAGAAATCTGTCTAGTTTAGCAGGAACTCTTCCATGATTCCTAAAGGTGCCGATAATGTTCTAGTTGCTATTGGTTTTGCTGGTTCCCATTTAATGCTGTGTTTTGCATGCTACTCCACACTGGAGCTTTCTGAAGTTCATTACTGCTGCAGAATTGGCTGTTCTGGCTGAGAAAAAGATCAAGCTGCAAAGACTACTCTAAATCTGATGTTGCTTTGAGGTGAGATAGAGCTGTATTTACAGACCACAGAGGAACAAAATTTAAATAAAAGGTCTTTCATTTCTGTTTTCTTGCCACTATCTGAGTAGCTTATTGCAGGACTGAGAAAGCATCATCATAATAGTATCTTGCTATAGGCAAAACTCTTCTCTGGGAGCTTAAGTTGTTCCTGGGCATTTATGGAATCTAGATACCTTTCTGTAAATTGAGACCAGTGGTGTGATGTTTGACTAAAAGCAAATAAACAGTAAAAAAAAAAGATGACTATGTATATGCTATTGGTGTAATTGTAAGGTGTCCTATACTTATTCCAATTTTACAGGTGGGGGAAGCGAGGCACAGAAAATGAAACGTGTCACGTAAGATAATACAAGGGTTTAGCAATAAAATTGCTCTCTTCTACTCCTGTAAGCTATAAGAAAGCTGTCCTGTTCTTCTGTTTTGTTCATAATAATACATACGTGACCACTCAAATGTTTCCCTAGCATGAATCTCATGTTGTTTTGAGCTTCTTTTGTACCTTCATTATCCACTTAAAGGTAGTTAAAAATGAGCCGAATTCTGTGTATACTGCAAATCTGTGCTTTCGGAGGAAGTTTTGAAATATCTCATATGTCTAATTTTTATTTAAAATATAGTTGTCAGTTAATTCACTTTCACATTTAATAACCCAACAATGCGTGACTATGATTGCAGACTGCAAGCTCAATTTTTCACATTTATGGGCTTTCTTGTGTATTAATCTAATGAAAAGTAGAGATTGGGCAGTTGCACGTAAAACTTTATAAATAATAGTGCTTGAGGCTGCTGCCCGAGTTGTGAAAGAAACACTGCTTTTCTCCTGCGACATGAAGCTTTAAGGACTTTATGTCCTGATCAAGAAGGAATGCTTTAATAAGCATCCATGTTAGAGGGTTTGTGCTGTGTAAGCTCGGTACAGACCATATGGGCAAAAAGGCACATTGTGTGGCGACAACTGCCCTGCTTGTCATCCCCAATCATACTTGCTGTAATCCTTGTTTTAATTTACTCTGCTTGTACAGCACCAATCCTGCCAGTGCGGTCCTTAGGGTCCCTTCATTCCTGCCATTTATGACAAGGAATATGCAAAGGCACAATTATTCATCCACTAAGGTGACAGAGAAGGGCTCTGCTTGGGAATATGTTCCCAGACTTGCAGCATCATAATGTCAGTTGTTAAAGCACTTCGCAGTTGCAAACAATTCTTGAGAGACTTTTTTTTTTTTTAATGTAAGTATTTTTGAACACAGAAGTGCTAAGACTAAATGAAACCTTATTGATTAAGAAGTGCACTGCTGAAAAGTTTTTATACATAAACTTCTCCACGCTTTGCCTTTTATTCAAATGGGATGTGTTTTGGTTTTTACCCCTGCACTTAATTATTGTGCTCTTGTCATTTGTTTTACCTCAGACAAAGGATAGTATGTTGAGCCATCCTTACTTAGCCTTACAGATTGTATATTGTTTATATTCTGCTGTACACCACATTCCTGAACAGTGTTTAAAAAAAAAAAAAAGGCAACAAAAAACCCTCAAGTGTAGCATTCAGCCGCTCAAGTCCATGATGTATTTCATTTGCTACGGTCAGAGCAATTTTAACAATGCCTTTCATTTTCTTATAGCCTAAAATGATTTTCTTTCTGTGAGGCCATTCTCCAAAACTTCTCTTCCCCTTTCAGGGTATCATTTGCAATTTAAAGCTAACCTGGTGAGTGTACTCACAATAGGCTTGCCCATAAAATGGTTCAAGGCCTGCCTGCATGCCTAATGAGGTTGATGTTGAGCTATTTAGCTCTTTGTCCTTCCATAATATCTACTTAATGCAGTTCAATGGGAGTGGATTGTTAGAAGCATTAAAGATTCTATTAAGTCTTTACTAAAGCCACTCTATTCTAGTCCAGCTGTATAGTGGCAAGAGCATTAAATTTGAGAATGTAGTGGGAACAAGGGGCCTGAAAAAGCATCTATAAAAAAAGGACAAATTTCCTAACGAAGTAAGACCACACTCAATTTAAGACCTGTTACTTTTTGTATCTAGATCTAAAGAGTGTCTCGATGCGCATCTTGCAGTGTTCTGAATTAACTCGAGTTTTCCGTAATGGGTGAATGAGGTACAGTTTTAAGTCTTCATTTATTTCCAAAGCACGTGAGCAGATTTTTGCTTTGCCACGCTATTGAAAACAAATAACGGTATAATTTTAGTCTCGGAGAAACTACCAAATTCTTGCAAAGGCCTCCTTTCAGATAATATTTAAATGCAGCGTATTTTCCCATTAGCTTAAATACTGTAATGAGATTGGTCTGCATGATGAATTCGGAAATCTCTGCACTTCAGGGGAAGATAAACAACACTTCAGACGAAAAATATTCATTCAACACATTGTTTTGCTGAAGGGATTGTTTTTTATCAGGCCTGTATGGTGCTAGCCACCAGCATTGAGAAGGGGGGGGGAAGGGGTAGAATGGCCAGGATTTCACACAGTTGGCATTGACTTGGCTTGAAGAGGCAAGCACTAAGCTGTCTTTTCAACCATAGTAAAAACCCTCCATCTGGCCACCCTAAAACTCTGTTAGCTTGTTCAACTCGCTGTCGGCTGATTGGGCTTTGTGAAGCAGAAGTAACAACATCAATAGTATAAACCCTTGCCACTTGAGAGTATTACATTTCATTTCATGCTTGACTTAATCAAAACTGGGGAAATGAAATTTACACCTTTTTGATGTTCTTTTCCCTGCTGTTTAAGGAGAAGAATCTTAACCCATTTGATCTTCGCATGCACCCAATAAATGACCAAATATGCCAAGCTGCCAAAAGCAGACGGCTGCCAGTTGCCAGTTTATGTCAGGTCACTGTGAGAGAGCTTAATGCAGAAGGTTTTGAGTTTCATACCAAATACCTCGATTTGCAGTGCGGTATTTTGGTTGCAGCGTCAACAATTTAGCTCTCCTCTCCATTAATATTAAACTATTACGAAGAAAGCAAAAATGTCATTTTTACTGGAGGGAAATACGTTAGCGGGCGGCTGTTGCGTGACAGAGTCGGGAGAGAGTGACAGAGATGAAATGAAGCTGGATCTGAATTGCTTCTTCAAACCCTTGACATTTGTTCCTTTCTTTTCTGGCTCTGATCTACATGATATACATAGTTGTTGTTGTTGTTTTTCCTGCTAATAACAAGACAGTGCAGTGCCGGATTAGAGATGGAGCCAGTGAAAAATGGGGACTGGTGATAACATTTTCCCTGTGCCTGGGGGGAGGCTCATTAAGCAGGAGATCAGATCGCTACCAAAATAGACACATAAATAAAATCAACAACTAACAAAGTTCTCTCTGCAACTTGCTGATGGAGAAAGCTTTTGATTCGGCAAACGTGGGCCTGGAAAGAGGCTTTGCCGCTCGCCTTGCTGCTGAGTTCCGGCATGTTGCTTGGACTTCACGACCCACCCGCAGCTGTGGGGCGCGTCGGTGAGCTCTTGTCACCACCTGGGCTGGGGTGGACCCGCACCGAAGCGCAAACAAACAAACACGGCGCAGCAGCTTCCTGCCTTCCCAGTCGCCCTCCTGCTCCCTTAACGGACCTTTTGCCTTTTGTCAAGGGCCCTCGTTTATGACTTGATGAAAACATTTGTAATAGATCATCAAATACTGATACATTCTGAGGGACAATATCCCATTTGTTAAATATAAATTAACATTAACACAGATCCCCGTTGCAAAAAGGCGAAGGGTTTTGACACCTTTTCAGCAGAAAAAAAAACAGGCCGGGCCCCAGCAAAGAAAGCCAAGGGCCTGTAAAGGAACTTGTCCCGAATGGTGATCCTCGGGCCCTTGTGTGACAAGGTACATAGTTTCTATTCAGGAACAGGCAGATTATTGGTTACTATAGTTTCCCTAATGCTCAAATGGAGCTAAGGCCTAAGCTGAACAGAATAGGTTAAAAGGTGCCGATGTTTGGGCCTGTGAAACCACATGTTGAGAGTCAGAGACCAAACAAAACAAAGAGCACATCTCTCTGGTCTTTGATGTCTTCTCTGAGGGACGCAGAGTGAGAAAAATGCAGCCGTGCCCCAGCGCCCGGCGGCCCGGCCGGGCCGGGACAATGCGCCAGTGTGGGAGCACAGGGCGCCGCGGGGCACTCGCGCACCCGGATCCTCCGCCGCGGAGGTGGGGTGTTCCTGGAGGAAAGCGATGGGAGACGGTCACGGCCTGTCTTGGAAAACCCTTGTAACCGCACACGTTTATTCTCCCATTTTCCCCCCTGTAAGATGTGCCCTGTGGTCTAAATGCGAACAAACTGGGGACCCTTGAAGGGCTAAGTTTAACTAGACTTAATTTGCTGTTTTCTGCATGTGTTTCCTTTTAGTCTCCTTTAGTATTCCGTTTGTGTTGTGTGCTTTAAAAACTCTTTATAGCGCTTCAGCTAACGGCTTTTTGTTTCTCTGCTTGCCTCAGTGTCTGCTTTGAATCTGCTGTGGAGCTGGTGCAGCGGCTGCTCTGCGCTTCTTGCACGAATCACTGATTCTGCTCTTTTTTCCATTTGTGAGTGTACAGTGTTTTCAAACAATTCATATTCATCATAAAAATGTTCCATGTGGGATATCCCCTGATAGCACAAGCAATGCTTTTTTCATAAGCAGGATTAAAATATCCACTACTTGCACTCACGGTGTAGGTTTCCTCCATACTGTTGAAACTCGGTTCAGTATTTTAATTTTTTATCAAAACTCTTGCGAGCAGCATAAATGTGCATCGGCACTAAAGGGAGACTGCCAGCTTTGATAGGTTATATTGTCACAATTTGCTGCTGCTCTTTAAGTATTCCAGCACTCGAGATCCAAGTATTATGCAAAACAAAATTAATCAGCACCTGCATCTTTTAAAATAATAGAATTCATGAATTCTGAAGTTTTATCAGGGTTATTGTCGTCGGTTCTTTATACCATTATAGAAAAATATCTAATTGTAACAACTGTATTCCTATAGTGAACATATTACTTGAATTCAAACCCTAACAATGGCAATAGGATAACTGTCCTTGAATTTGAGCCTTTTGTGATACATCAATAGGCTTACAATGTGCTGAATTAGCAGGCATATTAATGGGCAGATGCAGCACCAGCCCATTCTTTTTACCCAAATCTTCTTATGCAAATACCCCATGAATCCAGTTCAAAGAGCTGGCTTTAAAATGAGCTTCTACACACATTCAGATGGGTCCTTTCACAACTGGCAATGGGACTTAGATAGAAAGTGACATGAGAAAAGTTTAGACACTTGTTTTTATAACTGAACATGATCTTGTTATCATAATCTGATACTGGTAACTGGCATGGTCTGGTTGTAGAATTTTAAGCCTTTAACAGAGGGAGATAATCTAGGCCTTTGTGCTACAATGTACTGAATCCTGCACTTGGTGAAAGCTATCAATGAGAATCGCAGTTCATGCTTTTTCAAACAAAACTTTTTCAGGGTAAAAGCTTTTATCCTATGATAATTACTTAACTGATTGTAGCGGCGCCTTTAACGTTAGTGAGCTCATAACAAGGGCACATAAAAAAGGTTGTGTTATTTGAGAATAAATAAATTATCAAATAAACAGGTTTTGTTTGCTTGTTGAACTAAATGGTAATGAGGTCATTATTAAAAATGCTAATGCACGGCGGCATGGCTAGTGAAAGTTAATGTATTTTGTGATCTTTCTTTTGTTTGCTGTGTTTCTTGTGGTGATTTCTCATCGACAGCATCTGAGTGAGAGCGTTTTTAATGATTTAATTGCAAATTTAGGAAAACCTGCCAAAGGAAAAGAAGGGGAATAGTTCTACAAAATCCTTGATATTGAAGCCCCTTCCGTTAAAGTTATTTTAAATTTGCCTGCCGTTTTAATGTGAACCTATGGTTTTCTAGGTGGGGGTTTGGATTTTTTTTTTTAAAACGGTTTATTTTAAGAAGTCCCAAAGATGGTGAGAAGGAATTTCATGTTGACATTTCCCATACATGCTGACCAAGCTTCATTAAAGCAATGCTTCCTACAGAATATTCTTTAGGAAGTATAAAGACAACGAAGAATCGATTCTCAGCTGGAGCAAATTGGCATAACTAATTGACTTCTGTGGATCTGGTCAACACTGTTTCAGCCTTGGCCAGTGTGTGGTATTGATAGATGTAGATAATTGAAACTACATGAGATTATTGTAAAAAACGAGGGGGGAAATAATCTACTCTCTTATTGTTGCGTTTACAGAATCACAATGTATATTAGACTAGTCCTGTAGAGCATTATTGATTGGTTTATTCTTTACAATTTTTTCTGAAATGAATATTTATAGTGTGTTCTGAAGCATTAATGAGGTGATTCTTATACCAAGATCCTTAGTGCAATAGATGAGCATAAAAGCAAACATACCTCTTAAATAATTATTTTCAGAGCAATACAACAATTTCATATAGATGCCTACTGGCAAAAATATTATGGGTTGTGCTTGGTAGCCTTCATGGAGGAACGCATCATTAAGATTTAATGGTGGCAAGCATCAGAGTTCCACTGAGTCGTCTTCTGGACGCTTTCTGTTTCAGCATTAAATTAGCAGCATTATTTAGGGACTTGAATACATTTAGTGAATGCTTTGATTTTTAGTACTGTTTTCTATTTACTGTAAACCTGCAATAACAAACTTAGGTGCTGAAAGAATGTGTCAAATTAATATATGGGTACATAGAGGGCCTAACTCTGAATTCCGATGCATGTAAGTAGACCCTTCATGTCTCAGAAAGATAATCCATCACCATTGATCCTGTTGAACCATTACTGCCTTACTCATCTGCAATAAATTCCATCTTTCAAATTAATGTAATGCTTATCAGAAAAGGTAGTTAAATGTAAAAGAACGCATTAGGACAGTGGCTGGCAGATGGGAATCTGCTCCAAAGACTGTGGTTCTGTAAGGAGCCCCTTCTGGGAAACATCAGCCACCTCAGCCCCACTCTGCAGGGGAGACTTTTCAGGTCAAACGTGTGTTACTAGAGCACAAAATAACTGTACATGTTATGCTTTTGTGAGACTGCAGAATATTTGTATATATCTAGTTGTATCACAGACTGTGATTCTTAAGGTAACTGCTTAAATCTCTTAACTTCTCATACGCTGTTGCCTTTTTTTTTCCTTCTTTGTGGATGATGATGAAGTGATTAAATGAAGTTTTATTTTCTTGCCCTTTTTGCTGTGTCTGGGAATGTTTAACCACAACCTGGAAAAAGGCATGGAAGGAAGCCAGTGTAGGAGAACCTCTGAAAGGGTGAAGTGTCAAAGGTAATGAACAAGAGAAACATAAATGGGACAGAACAGTAAAATGTCTGGAGGGCAAACTGCATGGTCAAGCAGTGGAAGGAAGAGGGAGAGATGGGGAATCATCTAGAACATCAGTTCTGTCAAACATCAGACTGTCAAACTGTATGATATGTAAAAGAGGAAAGAAAAATTTGGTGTCAATTAATGGCGGTTAACGTCATCCAGGGAGTAGAACAAATGAAAAGAAACTCCAGCCTTTTTTTGTTATTGTGGAAGTGGTTTTAAGATTTTGTGCCTCATTTTACCAGTCTGTAAAATGGGGACAGTAACAGCAACTATTTGAAAATGGATTTGGGAATAGACTCAGAATGGAAATGGTCAAGAACATGTAACCTACTAATACCTGTTATTTTACTGCAGTTCACCAACAGGGAGTTCACGTTTTGTAATGCTAACAGTAACAAAAGGCAAAGTAAAGCAGATTGTACAAATTAAATTAATTTAAATGCATTTCAGTCCTGTTAGTGTGTCTGCTTGTGCTTTAACAGACAGACTGAAAACCAGATCTGGGTAGGGAGAAGAGAAAAACCAAATGTGTTGGTTTTGGAATTTATTTTATAAGTAGAGTGGCTGTGAACATGGCTTTGTATAGGAAAGCAGAATTTAATACACTGGCATGAAAATCAAGTCCTTGAGACCTTTTTCTCAAGGAATAGATACTCTCCGAAAAGAGAGTTTCATGATGGTGGAGACTACCTGCAATTTTGTCAGATTTTCAGAACACATTTTAAAAAGATGTGCAGGGGTAAGGTGAACCATTTTAATAAACCAAAACCAGATAAAATATTTGCAGCCGAGTAATATTTTGATATTTTGCAAATGAAATTGAATGTTTTGACAGTTTGAAATAAAAACTTTTTATGTCCAAATGGCATTTTTCCATAAAAGTAAAATTAATCTGTCTCAAAGAAAAGGGTTTCAGTATCATTCCTTGCACTGATCTCATTGACTTTTATGCATTTTAGTACTTTGAGAAACTGGCATAAGCATGTGATTTGGTGCTTTGAGGAACTGGATCCCACAATGTTTGAGATAAGCCTTAGTTTGTCCTACAGACAAAGCTGAAATTCATCCCCAAGTGATTCAGATTCTTCTTGTTGTCATTTTGACATTTGGCGCTGAAATTATAGTTTGCCTGGTTTTCTGTTTCTTTTTGTGCACAGGAGGAATTTTTTAAATCTTTTTTCTCCTTTCCAGGAATAGTTTGGCATGCTTTGGGCCCTCTGAGCAAACCAGTGTTTTCTAACTACAGGTGTTCACCCAGCAGAAACATTGCACTGCACTGCATTCCAACCAGAACAAAAAAATGAATTATACTCTCAAAATATGCCAATGTTCCCAGTCTCACACCTTCATCAGGTCTAAAATGTTAGTATACTCTGCTAAATCCAAGTCAACAATAAAAGAATCGTGAGAAGTGCGAATGGAATTGTTTCTTTGCCAAGCAGAGTACAACGAGGCTTTACCGTTTGATGAAGAGCTGTAAATACTCCAGATTCCCGCTTTGCGCTCGTGCTGTGTAGATAGCAACGCTGGTGCCGTCTCTCTAACATCACCAGAGTCGCTATCATTGTGCTCGGTTTGCTGCAGTTTCATAGCTTCTCTCTGCTTTTCTTACCTTCCGGGTATTAGATGTGCAATACCCTGTAGCAAATACAACTGCGACCTGAGCAAATCTCACCCTTTCAGAGTAATTTCAGAGCAGAATTTTACAGCAAAACCAGCATTCCTCCCATTAAAATGCCATCCAGGGGGATTTCCGCATGCAGGGAACGCTTCAGAATTGAGTGACCTCTTTCAAGTCCTACGAGAAGTTGGTGATGAGTTTGACAATACAACCCAAATCATCTTATTCAGCATGTGTGGTTCAGCTTGTGTCTTTCACTTATATTTGACAGGTGGGGAAGAAAAGAATTATTTACTTAGTAATAAATAACTTCTGTTTTCTGAGATGTTTATCCTGGTAGCACTAGGGATTTGCATGGATGTCTTAAGCATGGGATCAGATTAAAAGCTGTCGTGTAACAGCGTGGTTCTTTTGCATGGATGTTGGCGTAACTTTTGAGTCTGTGTGTAAGCCCTGTACTACGTGTCCCTGTGGGATAAAGTAGTAGCAGAGCAGTAGCTCCTTGATACACAAGCCGTTTTCTCTCAGAAATACTTGGCACGCTAGGAGAGGAGCTCAGTCGCTGGTTTGAACGTGAGGTGGGTGTGGTTTCATGGTATTGCCATGGCCACAGGGCTTTCTTTGTCAAACCTTAGTGCTCTGGTTTGGTTTAAAATAAAGGTGTAGGTATTTGCAAGTGGTCAGACCCCTTGGAGATGAAAACGCTGGGACAGTAGGCTTGTGTTAGACCAACATAGGGATCAAATGTCAGGTCTGGAGCGTGAATGTTCTCAGCTGAGTGAGAATATGAAGGAGGCAATGCAGTTAGCTCAGAAGATTTAGAGAAGGAATTGCTTCACTGTTTATGATAGCTGTACAAATACACAGCTTATATAGTAGACTGACAGAAGAAGGGAGATCGGCTCCTTAATCCAGGATCTCTGAAAGAGGATGGAAAAACAATCTGAACATGTTACAATAATTCAAATCCCTGTAAATACTCTGATGAATACTGAAAACCATGTAAAATTATTATTGCTCCCAAGGCAGCACATAAATATTATTATTGTATTGTCTGAATCCAAACATAAAATATTTTCTCCCTGGTTTGTAAAACAGTTGACAGATATAATAGACACCACTAGCCAGCTCTTAATCTTGGTTTTAAGATTAGATTTGTTCTAGATGTTAGAATTAACCCTGGTTAGAATACACGATAGATTGCTATTCTACAAGAGAAATACCCGCTCTTCAGAAGAAATCCCCTTCTTAAATCATCTAGCCTGTGACATCCCCTTAATCCCTTTATTTTTCTCGAATTTAGCATAAATACTTCCCTTTTTTACACCTCCATCTGTGTGTTCTACTTTTCTGCCTTGGTTCCTGTCTGTGATGCGTTGAGCTCCGTTTTCAGTCATAAGGGCATTAGCTAAAGCAGTAGTTTCCCAGAGTTGGTGCCAGAGAAGTAGACTGAATGTCTTGAGAATGGTGAAAGACATAAATATACAGAGACACATATTGATCTGTGTGCGTGCCGGAGTGGAGACGGATGGATGGGTAGATGGACATGCACACAAATAAATAATACAGTCAGTGAATGTACATGTGCATCTGTCAGAAAAGTTGTAGAATTCTACAACGCTCTCACTAATAGTCTGGTTAATGAATACAAATGCAGTGCGAACTCAAGCGAGCTTAGTACTTACAATGGTTTGTTCCCAGGCATCTATGGAGCAGTAGGGAGGAGAATTAACATAGAATTATCATATTTAACACATAGACGTGCTTGCCAGTCCTTTTAAGAATACTTTAAGGACAGATCTAGAATGTAAGTATTTGGAAGTAAGAATTGCTAAATTCAGGTTGTGCAAAGGCCTTAGCTATAACTCTTTTTAATTACTTGCTGAATGGCACAACTGCATGTCAGTTGACTTTTATACGATGAAATAAGCCATTTTAATTTTTAAATGAGGGAGGAGAACAGTCCATAAGCTATCCTAAATATTTAGCAAATGTTCATTTGATTAACTAAGCCATGTTTGGCACTATGAGAAACTATCCACAACTTAAATACTGTCAAAAATCTGTTCTGAAAGTGAATGGTACAAGATATGCATATTTTCCTGAGTTTCAGGATCCAGCACATTTGTTAAGCACATTCCACAGATGTTGGAGGTTTTATGCAGGTACAGTCAAGTATCTGTAAGATCACGTGGCTGTGTTATGCAGTTGTCTGACAATGTGGGCTGTGGTTTCATGATTGTTAATACCCTATCTATGTGCTATCAAAGCACTTAAGGTGTAAATTTGATCTAGATAAAGGGAAGGCACAGGACTACATTTCTATGTACTTGGGCTAGCTTACAATACGCAGTTTGTGCTGGTTGTGGTAGGATGAACAACGTCTGATCTGGCATAAAGGCTGCTGATACATTTTTTTTTTTGAATGAGCTACAAAAATAAGATGGCAGAGTGAGGTTTTTCCACAACGTTGCATCTTGTGACGACAGCGCTTTCTGTTTGGTATTAGTGATCTAAAATCATGGTTTTAGCATATCGTAACACAGATCCTCAGGTGCATCTCCAGTTAAAAATATATAACAAAACCCTTCTTTAAATACTTTAGCATTGCTTTTATTGAGCTGGAAAGAGCATAGCTTTCTTTTCTTCATTTATTAATATTACCTAAATTACTTATTTGCATATTTCATGGAAATGATTTTCAGATACGTTTCAGGGTAGCTTTGGCATATGAAAAAGTAAGTTTAGAACACACAGGTGAGTAGGAAAGTCTTGTTTCTTCAGCATTTTTAAGCTGTATCATGGATGAAGAGTTGTTTAGGGATGCTGTGTCTTGAAGGATTTTGCTGTGTGTCATTTCTCACTTTCTACCCCTTCTATGTGGAGGAGAGCAAGAAATGTAGTGAGGAAAGGACAAAGCCAAACTGCTTACTGGCAGACAATCTAGCAAGGGGCAACAACCACCAGAGGTGCCTTGGGAAGCTTCAGAGTGCACGCTAGGAGAAACGTTTCGCTCAGGAAGGTATGGCAATACTGGAGGAGGTTGTCCAGAGACCCTTAGAGGTTTTCAGGAGCTAGCTAGACAGAGTCATGGCTCATCTATTGTTCGTGACAGTTCTGGGGGAGATTGGAGCAGAAACTTTCGAGTCGCCTTCCACTGATATTTCTGTGATTGTGTTAGTCTGTACCTGCCTTGCAGAGGTACCAACGTGTAATTTTTTTAGGAGGGATTTTCGCTGGAGATGAGTTTTCTTTGTGGGTGATTTTTTTCAATGGTATTTCAGTGATGATTGTACTGGGGCCATAACTTAGCTGTGAAATAAATGCTGTGTGGTTCTAATACAAAAGCCTTATATTGTATAACAGTCGCACTTCCCACAACATAGCGATCATACTAAACGTTAAACATCTTGTTCTTGAAATCCACCATTAAAACCCATTGTGTATATGTGTTTTGAAGTCCACTTTTATATGGGCATCCTATCAGCTTTATTAAAAACAAAACAACCCCTCAAGCTCCAGCAGAGCAGATTTTACTCTTTCTGCAGCAGGACTAGCCTGAAATTCTGTATTCTTTCCTGTGTTCACCTTCAGAGTTTGACTTTAAAAGTCATTATTGATAATTTTAGAACATTTTTGCAAGGTAATGAATACCATACAGGGTCAGACCAGATGTCCTCCTGTCGTGTCCTGCTATCTGACTGAGCTAGCAGTGAACGCTTATCAGTGTAAGAGCAGTGCGTCATCCTTTCCCTGGTATATCTTTCCAATAATCAGTGGTTCACTCTTCACTGAACTAGGTGGGAGCTGAGAATGCATCTCACAGCAGCACTCAGCACTTTGCGTGTTTAAACCCATTGAAACACAGTATTAATTATGGTGGTGCATCTAATGGGGCTGTCATTATCCTCTGATGGATTTTTCCAGATAACCCAGCGACCAGATGTTCTTTTGGTTGGTTTCCAAAAGAAATACGCTTCTCTATACATCTTTTCATTTGGCATTTAGTGACGTTTTCACTGCAATGCACTTGCAATTAAGACTCTCTGGTTGGGTTTGGTGTTGGGATTTTTGGGGGGAGGAGGGGGGGTTAACACAACAATGAGCTCAACTGTGTTTACAGTTGAACTGTTTGAAAATTGCATCAGGCGATGACTCAGTCTCGGTCACTCTTCAGCTGCTCTGAGTTCTCACCCAAATGTTTGTTAAATCAGTTTTGGTCGCTTTTGATTTATGGAGGCATGATTAAATAAGGAGACTGGAGCGGCAGAAAGTATCTGCTGCTGTTTGGGAAGCACGAGCTCTGGAAGCTGGCGGATGTTAGCTCTGCGGCAGATCAACCTAGTTGGAGCAAAGGTCATCCTCTAATGGAAAGAAAAACAAAAATAAAACACTCCCATTCCACCATGAGGAGATCCTGAGCTACCAGGGGGAGGGAGAGCTCCTGTAATGTACTGCTGTGCCACCTGTGCTGCGCACATCTTTATGGTCCCTTGCTCCTCTTTTCTCCCGCAGACAACTTACAAAGTCTGAAGGGCCCGTGACAGGCCTGAGCAATAAAGAAAGGGGCTACTGCTCAGCCTCTGCCCGCGGTGTGATCCAGAACCCTCCCCACTCAGCAGCGGTTCCCTCCAGTCATAGTCTCCTCCTGTCCTACCAGCTCGTGCCTGGACCCGTAATGGGCAGCCTTCATCAATGAGAGGTCTGTAAGTGATCCTCTGCTCAATTCAGTCTGGAGAGCTTAAGAGGAGCTTTGGTGTGCACGGAGACATGGGAGTGGGGAGACCTGCCCATCTCCCGCCATGCTCTTCCTGCTTGGTGGAATCAGTATGTCACGGCTGACATTAAACTTGGCATTTTCTTGATGGCTGTTGTCCAGCTGTGGCACGGGGCCTGGCTCTGCTGTTCCTGCATTGTTCCTCCGCGGCAGGCAGACAGTTGAATCCTGTGTGTTTCTGAATCCTGTATGTGTATGTTTCCTCGGCACGAGAAGCTTTCCAGAGAGCTGTCTGTGGTTGGTTCCAGCATAGGTCCGAATTCTAAAGCCTGGAAACTTGACCGGTTAAGCCTTGAAGTGGTCCTTTACTGCTTACTGATGTACAGTGTGACATCAATATCATGAATTTCTATCTTACCAAGGTATGTGTATTTTCATTATCTTACGCCTGCGTGATGCTCTGGACGAGTGACTGATTCCGTACTAGAGAAGCTCTACAAATCGACTGTCTCCTCTGTCCTCTGGGACTGGGAAGTGAGGGCAAACAAAGCCCTGGTGCTTTGACACTCGGAGGTGGTGCCAGGGCACTCCAGCTGACGCCTCACACAGCTCAGGAAGGGCTATGCCATGTTGTGAAGAGCAGTTGGCACCGGCTGAAGGACTCTTCTGGAAAACCTGGGTTCAAATGACAGGAACAATTGATTTACCAGTAGCTGAGGATCTGAACATCACACTTATTGTCAAGGAGGCATATCTTTTAGGGTCTGTTGTTTTTTTTTTTTTCCTTTATGGTTCACTTAGCTTTCCTTTCTATAACTACTGTGTTTAAATACAAGGCTTAACACTACCAGGTTTTTGTGGCTATGGGGTTGGGGGGGTGCTTTGGTCAATTTTTATAGAGAAACCTTTTCTATTTAGTGAGTGAAGACGTAGTCTTGGCCAGGTGAACTTTTGCTGTGTGGGTCCAGGATTTCAACTGAATTTTTTCATTTCCGTTTTGTGATAATTCTGTGGTCACACAAATACAATTTAGAGAGCAAATCTGATCTACGGTTTCCTGTTGTGTGGCCCCAGTATTGTGCAACGCTTTTGTTGCTCTTGTTTAAGACTGTAGTGCCTGTGTTCAAGTTATGGAAGCAGAAAGAAATTCCTGGGCATGCTTAGGTGTGTGCCCACAGTGAAACTTCTATGTGTAATGAAATGAGAAACGCCACATTTTCAGTTTACATCTGTATCGCAGGGTATAG
Source organism: Phaethon lepturus (assembly GCF_000687285.1). Lineage (NCBI taxonomy): Eukaryota > Metazoa > Chordata > Aves > Phaethontiformes > Phaethontidae > Phaethon > Phaethon lepturus. The sequence goes on from NW_010529936.1 coordinate 36,611, forward strand.
GAAAAAGAGATTCCCCACTTACTGATAACTGTGAGACCTGAGCTAACTGTTGTTGTTTTGTTAAAATGGACAGAATAGCAAACCACACTCCTTGTTGTTGTCATTAAAAGGATGCTGTTTTGCAACCTCAGCCACAGTTGTTGCCAATCGCATGCGTTTCCATCATAGGTCTCGTCTTTGCTTTCTGCAACTGCCTCTTCCAAAATCCCAGTGATTAGTATGCAAAATTTCTCTGTCTTTGAAGCTACAGACATACTCCTGAGTATTGTCATCGGTTATAACTTTGGTGTTCTGTTCAGCATCTTAAGAATAAAATCCCTAGCTAAAGTCTTACGCCGTTATTAAGGACCTAAAGTAAAGGAGCTAACTAAAGGAAGTATGCAAATTGTGAAGCACTTCTTTTTTGTTGGGTTGGGTTTGGGTTTTTTGATTATTTTTTGCCAGTGTACCGCTTACTTCAATAAAGCTAGTGGCAGCTTTTAAGCAAGAACAAGTTGTACAACGCATGGATGTGTGTCTGTCCACATAAATTTCACCTCTTTAAATTAAAAACCCAATAAATGAAAACTGTCCGGATGCCCTGCTTATAAATGAAAGGCTGACTCAATGTCTGCTATGGCCATTAATGAGCCTTTCCTACGCTCCCTAATCATCTTGATTGCATTATTGAATGAAACGTGTGGCACAAACCTTATGTAGAATCTCAGTGGTGCTCAAGCACTCGCTTTAGTTCTTTGTGGAGTAAGTGGTGATTTACTTCTGGCACCTTTTCAAATGGCAGCTCTTTAAATTTGTGGTCTTCAGTTGAACCTTCTACCTGTACATTTAGTTTCTCAGAGCACCGGTTCTCTTCAGGTTGGTAATGTCTCAGCAGGTGTTAATATCGGAAAAGCCATGCCAAGCCCTTGGTCACCATACTGTTTTGCCTGACCAACATGAAGTCAGCATACTTCCCTCACGAGGGAATTGGCTGAAGTGGAAAACAGCTGCACAGCTTCCCACTTCTGTAGCCTTTTGAAAAAAGTATCTGCACGTTTCGAACGAAAATGTTCATTATCTCTACTTAATAAAAGTTTTATTAGTAAACACCCCAGTTTTTAATCATCCCAAAGTTATTTGAGTAGCCCATTTAAACTGAGACTGTGGGCCTATCGTGTGTCTAGTGAAGAAGTAGTATCCTGCAGCCCTTTGTACTGCATGAGTACTATGAGCTTCCTGTTGATGTTCGCAGTCTCAGGAAAAAGCTGAAGTTTACAATGGAAGTGGAAAGGGAAACGATTGAATAAGCTTTGAAAACTAAACTACTCTTCCTCCTTCAAACAGATCCTTCTGGGCATGGCTAGAAAGATGTGGAGTACAATGGTAAGGAAGTCTACTAAACTTAAACTTCTGGTGTTCTCATATTTGTTACTGGCTCTGTGCATGTTTAGTGGGACTCGTACATGCTTGTTAGAAAATGAGATTGTTGACTAGTAACTAGTTAACTACATTGTTAACAACTTTTAGTTTCTAGTATTCTGGTTTGGGTTGGTTTGATTTGGTTTCAGGGATGACATTGTGCAAATTTAATCCATATTGATGAAGCAGATTTTTCTGAACGTTGTTCCTTTAATAGGCTAGACAGTTAATGTTCTAAAATTGTAAATTTTGACTATATGCTTTCAGTATTTTCGAATGTGTGCTTGTCCTTATTCTTTCATTTTAGATCTTACTGAAGGAGGAGGTAACTGCTTTTGCAGATGCAGAATGGTTTGGCTTTCCATCATAGTTTTACCTCTGTATCACCATTTCCACACGGTGCACGTATTTGATCAGCCGATGGGGTGCTAACATGGAGAGCTGTCATAGCTTATCTGATATTCTGGAGAGGACAATCTGTAAGAACAGTTTTTCCCATTTCAAAAGATCAACACATTTTGTAATGTAATGAACTATAATACGTGAGTGAGAGGGTGTGTTGCAAACGGAAGCCCCAATCGGGAATTGGGCTTTATGCACACGTTTCATCCTTTGAGAGGTTGCAGTGTAAGTGAAGCATGGGGAGAGGAAAATAAGGGACCTTGGGACAACAGTGAGCCATGCAGAGGGAACAGAGAAATAGTGCGAGAGACACAGAAGGTTAAGGGGAGAAAACAACACCAAACCCAAAAAGAACAGAAGAGAAAAAGAGAACTAGGGAAAGGGGAGGACAGGGAAAAGGAAAGTAAGATGCAAAATTAAAACAACGGGAAGGAGCAATCTGTGCACCACAAACAGAGGAAGAGAACATTTGGAGAGACAATTGTATGGGCTGAAGATGTCCATGATACACCTAAAGCATACCTGAAGCGTTTGTATCTTCTTCTGTGTTCTGTGTAGTTTTCTAATCTGCTTTTCTAAATGCTTTAAAATGTTAAATGTATTTCACGCAATTGGATGAAAATGGGTTTTTATTTTGATGCATATTTATTTTTTCTTTCCTAATGTTGCAATATACATAGAAAAAAAATAGGATGTGTATTAGTTCAACAGGAACTCGGGACGACTTGTTTTATGGGAACAAGGGTGTTAGGTATTGTGAACTATAAAAACATTTAATTGTTAGACAAAAAGAGTTAATTGTATCACTTCTAGCAATCTTCCAAATTAAACCGCCAAGTTTTGCTCTTCGCTCCGTCAATATGACATAATTTTGTTTATAGTGGAAAAAAAAAACTATTTTAGAGGTACATCTTGAGTTGGAACAGGTTATTCAGTGTGTCAAGAATTCATAAAATGTTCTTAGAAGTTTTCATTTTTTGTCTCGGTTGGTAAGAGGAAGTAAAAACAAACTTTTTCAGGCATATAAACCATATACTTTAAACATTGCTTCCAGTATTGCTTTTTTTTGTTTGTTTGGGGTTTTTTTGCCAAAAGCACAAAAACATTAATCAAATACATAGTACACAGGGGAAAAATGTATGAGGAAGAAGCTGTACATCTGTACGGGAGGGCTGTCTACATTCTGTGTTTATTACAGTGATGAACTTCAGCCTTCTGTCACTCGGTGCTTCAATATTTTTTATCTAAGCTTAGTTTTGCAGTTCCTTTTAAAAAAGCAGTTGACAATCACAGTCACTTGAGGACTGGATTACGTTCTCATTTTGTTTTCTCCCGGTAGGACGTTTCTGGTCATTTTGTCCTGTTCTGCCAAAACCCGAGTGCCCCAAATGCTGCCCGTTGGTGTTGGGATGGGGAAAGCTGTCCATCCAGACGCAGCTGCCATGGCACCACTTTTCTAAGGTAGGTTGCTTTAACCTCAGTATATAAAGCACCAGCACAGCGAAGCGCTCCTGTAGCTGGAGCTTTAGGTGGCATCTTAGGACCTCTAGGAAGCAGGCAGACCTGTCTCCACACACGTGAGTTATAAAGGGCTCTGTCTGTGATGATGATGTGATATCTGGTAATGGTAACCAGCAAGGCAGTGAAGTCACTTCCAAAAGTATCGTGTTGCCTCGTGGAGCTTCCTGGCGCGATGTCAGGTGGTGCTCGTGAACGCCAACCACTCTGCAGCAGCTAGGGTTATTTTTAGAGACGCTTCCTATTCCTTAGGAAAAGCTACTGAGAGGCTTAGTTGGCTTTTTTCTTTAGAAGTGAGCATTTAAATGTTGGACTAATTTGTAGCTCGTTCGCAGCTCAGCTGCAGCCCTGCCAGCTGCGCTGGGATCAGTGACAAGCCTTTCTTCCGCCTCCAAAGCACACTTGCAGACAGATCCAGGGCCTAAGAGCGCATTGCCCCAGAGGCAACTCTGCTTTTTCACAAGCATGTAGCTGCCTGGGGGAGTTTTCCCGAACAAGTAGCGTATTAGGCATTCCCTAGTAAAAAGAGACCTTACGGGTGCATAGAAACCTTGCTGGTGTCATGAGCATGGGATTGGCGTTGCTGGGGACCGCTGTGTTGTGTTTGGAGATGGCGAGGGACTGGTGACCATGAAGTTAAGTATTGCCCCAGAGGGGCCATGCAGCGTAGAGGCAGAGGCGTGAGCTGCCCGACCAGGTGGCAGAAGGCGACGAGAGGAAAAACCTCTCCCCCCTCAAGGGATGTTGACTCAGAATGGTAGGAGCAATATATATTTAACCAAAGAATCTTTTGTCTTGGTTGAATGGCCACCCGTGACCCTGGGACAGCATTCTTGCAGGACTTGGTAGAGCAGCTGAATTAGGACAGCCTCTCTTGTGCGTTGGACCACAAGGAAGAAAAATTCCTTTTTGGGTGGAGATCAGAAAATGAGTTAATGAAACTGAGGTAGGAATTAGTAATAACTACCCTGGGAGGCATCTGGCTGTGCAGTTCAGCAGTCATTTGGCAGCGCAGAGTGTTGTTCCCACATTTACGGAGAAGTCTTGTATTCTTCTTTCTTGTTCCACCCATCTCATCTGGTTTTGGGGAATGAGGTTGGGAATGTGTTTGCTCTCCCAGATTTGGAAAGTTAGTCTGTCCATTCTTGCAGTCTAAGGAAAAATAAATCCACTTACTCAGAAGCCCAGCAGCCTTCCCTTTTCAAGCCTCCACTGACAGCTGTGGTTAGGCTGACTGTAGGCTTCACCTGTATTTTGGAGCAGTGTCAGGTGGCCACTGGGCAAGCCCTCAGGCAGCAATTCCAGGCATAGGCCTCCCCAGGTTGTGACAGCTTGGCTGGCAGAGGACAGGAAAAGGCAACAGGTCCATCCTTGATCTGGCAGTGGGATGAGCCGCCACCCTGTCAGTTTTACTTAATTGAAAAAACAAAAAAGCTAAAAAAACCTTAACTTTCATAGTCGCATGTTCGTATGGGTCTCCCCATCTGAGCGAGCAGAAATGAACTAGCACCTCTGTCTCTTGGCACAATCTGTTTAGCCTGGGCAGTAAACAAAAATATATTTAAGAGAAGAATATTTCTCTTAAATTTGCCAAGCTTCCCCCCCCACCCCCAATTCAGGAGATTTCTCCTTGTTTACACCAATGTTAACTTTAGGCCACGCTATAGGCACAAAAGATGCTTCTTTTCAATTCCATTCTTCTTCTGTGATCCAAGAAAGTGTGAAGGAGTAAAAACAACCAATCGCTCACTGTTAACATGAGCTGCTGAAGCGATTATATTAGTTCATGATAACTGTCCAGATGCTCTAAGCACTGAGGTCTTGCCGCCGGCTGGGAGATTCCCATAGCAAGCGTCAGTAATAGATAGTGTGAGAAAAAGAAACATGATCAGGGCTCCTCTTAAAGAGAGTAAAATACATACCCAGCAGGGATGAGAATATCCTAGAAACAAACAGCAGGGAGCCGAAACGAGGAAGAAACAGTGCAGGAAATGGAGCTGCAATTCTGATTTCATCAGATTAGCGGAAGCCGAGCAGGGGAGAAACCAGAGGATTTCTGTGGAAGCGAGTGAGTGCTGTGTTAGATTCACCCTTGACCAGTAAACCCAGTTTTCACACTGGATCCGTGTGAAAGAGCAGAAGAGGCGTAGAAGTTACAAGTGAGATGTCAGCTCATCATGAAGTAGTTGGTTTCCTTCTTATTTAATTTTTCTTTTCTAAACTTTCATCTTCTTTTCAACTTCAGGTCAGTTTTTTAAACTAAGAAACTGCTCTTTAGAACTGAATCTGGAAAAAAAAGTTGTTTGCTAAACTGACCCAGGTTCATTAACAGCTTTGGTCTTTCCTAAGCAATGTTTTTGAACAGTTTTTTTAATGGAATGTAGTTCTAGCAGCTCTATATTGTCTTGTAGTGATATGTTTTGGCTTTTATCAATTATTGCAATTCAAGTGCAACAAATACAGCACTAACTAAACAAGCCTTTAAAAGCATATTCCTCATATTCCTCTTAATTAAATGGCAACTTTGAAGACCTGGTTGAGCTGGTGAGATTCACCAAGGGCAATAAATGCATTACATCTACTTAGAGTTTTAAGCAAATTTTAATTCTGTCTCTAACAAAATTAATTTGATTTTCAAAATGAGGAAAGGGGGTGGCAGTAATAGGAGTGTAAGGTCAATGAGTGATCCTATAAGAGCCTTGAATTGGCAGGTGGAGTGGAGCAAATCATGAGATGGAAAGGAAAGGGAGATTCCTCATTAGGGTGTGATGTTAACCTGAAGTGATTAAAGTATGAGGCCTTGTAGGAGCTGATCTTTCATTTCTCCAGAAATCAGGGCTTGTAGGCAAAACTAGGGGAAGGAATATAACACAGGAAATAACAGAGGACTCTCAGCCCTACTGTGGTGTGGGTCTTAGGACCTTGGCAAAGTCAAGCTTCCCGAATAAAAGATGGAAATTGGTCCCTAGTATGTTTAATTAAAGAGGAGACTGAGAATTATTTAAATATAATTTAAGTGATTTAATGAAAACCAATATTTGAATATAAGGTTTAATTTCCCTGAAAATAAATCATGGCTAAGGATGAGAAACTTCACATGTAAATCCAGTGATTTGGCGGCCCCTGCACGGAAGGGGAGCTCGGAGGCACTGCATCTGTCGCAGCCCTCGGAGGACTGGCCCCGATGGCTGGTGTGCTGGATGTGCATGCTGGGTGCGTCCGCCGAGCTGTACAAGAGCAGAACGATATTACAGGCTGCGTAATAGCAAGCGAGGCTTCATTTTCCCTGGAAGAATGAGGAATCTGTGACATACAGTTGATTGCTGAATAGGGAATATGATCGACGCTATTGAATTGAGGAAACATTTTTTTTTAAGGATGGTTACTTGGAATTGGTTACTTTTCTCCCCATTTTTATTTTCCTCTTTTAATTAGTCATTTTAGAGTTCTTTTTTTCTATTCTGGCCTCCCATCTTTCATAAGAGATGACTAGAAGAGACACATAAAACATATAAAATAAATTTTGAATGCATTTTAGTTGGATTTTGGATAAATTTAATGGAAAGTTTCAGAAGAGATGTTTTGAAACGTTTTTGCCACCAGTTAGATTTAAGAAAAATACTTAATACTAAAAAAATAGACTATATGATTTGTTGTGTTTTACAGACCTAACAGACACAATTTTTGCACAGGAGGCTTTTTGCGGGTTGAAGATGGATTCTGCTGGCTGTGCTGGCCTCGGGAGTCAGGACTCGGCAAATTCCCTTTGGCTGTCTTCAGTCTGCTGCTGTTACAAAACTTTGGTAAGTCTTGCTCTTAGCACTTCTGTGAATGTTTTTAGGAAATGTGTTTATTGTTTCAAAGTGAAGATGAGGAAGGCAATTCTTTTTCCGACAGCTTCACTGAACAGTAAGGAATCACAGTCACTTACAGACAGGGGACTCGGATAAATAAAGGGAAGGCTGTGCCCACGTGCCCCTGCAGGATCAAAGACACCTACGCTACCTTTTCTTCTTTCAGAAAAAGCAGGATAAATTAACCAAGCGGGGAGCTAGCTAGGAGAGTTGTGCTGTTGGCACTCTCCAGCTTCCGGTGCCCGAGCAAGCCGGCTTGGATGCCTCTGTGCGGCCCCGTGCTCTGCTGTGTGCGTGCATCTCTGCGGTCATAATCTGAGTTAAGCTACAGTTCCTGCATCCACATCACCCTCCTAACTTCCCGACTGTCTTATTTGTCTCCTGTCTTGTTTTACCTATGGAAACTAAACGTTCCTTCAGGCAAAAAGTGCAATAGAAGGCCAAGTCACCTGTGGTATAGGTATGGGGTTTCTGACCTAGAACAGGACATAAGTATGGAAAGCCTTTAAAGTCTGCTGTATTTGAGGGAGCGGGTACCTGTTATTTTTTGGCCATCAAATAGCACCTTGTAGCTTGAAAATACTCATATTTAAATACCATGAGGGAGGACTAGCATAAACGCAAGACATTTTGTGTGGTAGTATGAAATATTTCAAAAGGAACCTGTGGTGCGTAATTCTTCGCCAAGCAGAAGCTGGGGTAGAATTTTCTGCTTCTCATAAATGTGAAATTAGTTCACGTCTTTTCTTTCTTTTATGGCGTTGGCAATTATTCAGTGCACTGTAAGCCGCACGTCCTAAATTTTTTGATTCGTGTCTGAACATTGCTTATATTAGCTGTACCCTAATTAATCCTTTTGCGCCACAAGTTGAATTTGCCCAGCATGCTTTTCACTGCCAGGAATGGATGCACCAAATCTGCTGATGCCGAAGAGGTAACGTGTATTTAACATGCATCGGCACTCGCTCTCCGTTTTATAATTGCTGATCCTCCCGCATTTAATAATACGCTACTAAGTTAAGGTTATACACAGCTCGAGCAGTGCTAACTATCAGGGTGTGTGGTTATTCTATAACAACCACATTTTAGGGTGTGTTTCAGTTTTACAGGGCAGTCATTTACTTCAAATTACTTTGTCGTTAATTGAAGTCATTGTGTAATTCCTTTATTAAAGGAAAAGAAAAAATATAATTTGATTTTTAAAGATGCATTAAATAACACTAATTATAATGCTTGGCTCTTAGTATGTTTTTCATCCTCAGTGCTTTATAGCCATTTTGCTAATTAATTTTTACAGCATCCTTGTGGTGAGCAACTAGCTGTACCTCTGCCTGGAAGTTAGGAACGCTGAGGCAGGCAAGTGGCGTGGTTTGCCCAGGGTTGCTGTGATTTGCCCAGGAGTTGGTTTTAGAGCCAGTATTAGTATTTGGGTTTTTATGACTGCCAGGTCAATGTGCTGACAAATCTTGCTTTCCGCCCAGCCATATAAATAGTGTCAAGAATTATTTCATCTTTAAAACGGATAAGAACAGAACTTTTAAAATAGCACAAGTCAGCTCTGTCATCAACAGAATCCTGTCTGTCTGGAGGAAGATTTGCTTCTAAACAGCTCCACTTGAAAAATAAAATTCCTGTACACCACTGGTCTTAAGGAGGGAGCAAAAATTCACATAAATGTCCACCAGTTCTTTTTTTGAAGTTTCATCAACTAATTGGTAGTTGTGAGGTTGTAATCCACATTTCCATTGCCTCCTCTAAGGCCTTTCCAAGCTTCAATCTGACTTTTTTACACAGCTTTCTGCCTGTGATTAAATTTCGGAGCTGCATTCAGTCCCAAGAGTGTTCAGTGCAGTAAAAAGAAATGTCTTCAGCTGCAGGCTTCCAACAGATTTAGGTATAAAGGAAGAGAAGATGTTTCCTCTGTCATTTGTAGATGCACCATCCTTAACGGAGGAGAGGAGAGGCAGGTAGTAAACAGAAAGTGAAATGACTGGAATGGGAGCAGCTAGATGCTGAGGGCTTCTGAAATAGCAAGCCATCATATTTAGGCAAACATGGTAGAAAGGCTTTTTAAAAACCAGTTTATCCAGACAACAACTTGAAGAAAAGCTTGCCAGAACAGTTTTATCAATGTTGTTAATTTTCCTGGAATGTTGATAACATGGGGATATATTAATGTGTGTGTGTATATATATATATATAAAAAAAAAAGTAGCATTACATTCCAATACTGTAATACAATGTATCCATGAAACTACATGATTTTATAAGACTCAATTTCCATTTATTAAAAAAAATCAATCTGAAAATGTGTCTTAAACATGCAAGAGCTTATCAATGGTGGAAGGCAAGTTAGAACTACTTACAACTTTTAAATGCTTGTGTTTGGCAGTGTTGTGGATATATTTATTTTCTGGATGTGGACTGGATAATACTATACCCATATTTATCACAGCCGGATCATTTTCAACTGCTCGATCTTCCTTGTTTGCTGATCGCAACTTTGGTCCTAGCACTGAGGGCGCATGCAAACTGAATCCTCCGGTTTCCCCAAATTTTCAAGTTAATTACCCTTAAGCTTCCAGCACAGTTATCTTTGACTTGGGTATTACGTTAACACTTCAAATACGAAATAATCATTGAAAAGCAAAAGGTGACTCTTGTAATTTTCCTAAAGGTCCTAATCCTCCCATAGGATCATGTTGCAACACTTAACTTCAGAGGAGTTCCGTGCAGGCGCGAGGTTCGAGACAAGCCTCCTTCGGGAGCACAGCCTTAAAAATACAGGATTTGATACCAAGAAGGTTTTTTTGTCGGGGCTTCGTCACTAAAAGTAGTTTGTGACAATATAAACTTCAAGGACTTTACGGCAAGACAAAATGAAAACCATAAATTACTGCCGGCATTGACTTGCTGAAAGACTGCACTTTGTGTTTATTTGCCATAAACAAGAAGAAATATTTACTTAATACCGGCGTCTCAAAGGCTGATGGTGTTTCCCTGAGAGTTCAAATAGAGCCTCACCAGAGGCGACCTTGTTGAAATCTGCTCAGACATCCTTTCTTTAAAAACAGTGCTTACTGTAGCTCAGTTCCTGGCCTACCCTACAAATTGCAGTCTCTGGTAAAATTAAAAGGGTGATTCATACACCTGGAGAAGGAATTGAATATTCAAGTCACTTGTCAGGCTGGCAGGTTTAAATTATATAACAGGAAGCTTTCTATTCATATGTAATGTAACTGAATCACCACTTCTTTATTGATAATTCATTATATGTTGCTACTATCACTCTGCAGCTCCGAAATGCTTTTTGCTATAATGATTTTATACCATACTAGTATAATGGCCTTCTGACTGTGTCAATCAGCACTACTTGCGTGTACAATAATATTATTCTGCAATCTGTCTTGGGAGAATGCTTAAAAGCTTTCTCTCATTTTCTCCATTTAACTCATGTATTATCTGAGTTTTTACATTAAATGGCCATACTTAATATCCCATGACATGTCACCTATTTTCTAGGGAGGATACTGATACAGTACTTACCCATTCCAGAATCTATACTAACCACATTACACCTGCCCGCTCCAGCCAAGAGCAGTTAGTTCAGTGCATCAGCATTTAATCTGTAGGAAGAAGTTATGAGAAGGAACAAAAACAACGTGAACTGTAGTTGGCTAAACGCGGGCATGGTTGACGCAGTTTGTTTTGTGAAGAGGGGTGAGAAGATACTGAAGTCAGGCTGAGGTACGGGGGTCAGTTTATGTACAGATTTATCGCCCGAACTCAGCCTACACTGGTAGCACATTTATAAAGACAAGGCATAATCCAGCAAATATTTATGCCACTTCTGATAAGCACTTCGTGGTAGGTAGCTCTCCTGAATGAGACTTCTTGGCTGTAAAATTAAACGTGTGTGCAAAAGTAACAAACTTGGTCAGACTTCACAGAGAGTTCAGTCCCAGCAGTCGTAGTTTTGCACTGAAAGACTGCCTGGAAGTCCCCAGTAGTTACTCTAAATCCCTTCCGTAGCCAGGTTAATGTACTGGAAATTTTAAGACTTGAAATGCCAGCTGCTGAACACAAAATCTTACATCGGAACCAGTGCCAAGGCATTTAATCTGTTTGACATAGGCGTTTTCCCTAAAATACTGGATACACTTAAATCTTATTTGTTGTTTGATTCAGGCAATGCCATGGAGTAACTAACTTCTGTGGTAAAAAATAAAAGGCTATTTACCAAACAGGTCTGAAAATTTAATGTTTCCAGGGCAGCAGGTGTCCATCTACATTAACATTTGCTTATAATATAATCCCACCTACTCTGCGTACGAGAACTTCAGGCAAAGTTAATGCAGCGAGCGTGCAGTCTCCAAGTACAGGCAGAATTAATTTGCTCAGCCACACAAAAAGAATGGCAAGGTGGAAAAGCAGGGCTTTAATTAGGCCGCAGTCTTATTAACTCATAGGACAATAAATTGTATAGTTCACATTGTCATTCTTTCTCCAGTCTATTTTTAAGCCTAGCTCTCCTTCGGAATTGGGTAGTCCTGCCTGGGCACTTGCAACTGTAAATGGAGAAGACTTTCAGTTGTAGAGCTGATACGAAGGTGCAGGAGAAGATCCTAAACAGTGAGGCGAGGATGTAAGTAATTTTGTGACTTGTGAATGGGAATACATATATTAAAGTACGGGTAAAGGGCTGTTCTTGCTTTTGCTGACAAAATGGCACCCACCCGGGCCTCTCCTAACTCCTGCCTACGGCAGCGCATTGGCAAAAATCATGAGGAATTCCCTGTACTAGTGTACATACGGCAGGAAAAAAATCCACAGACAAACTGTATCGTTCCACATTTAAAAGCTGAGAAATTGTTTCCACCGCTGTGTTAAGTGGCCAGCCGTGCTTTTGTGGACCCTCGCAGCCTTTCAGAAGCTCTGGCCACGGAGGGCTGCCTGGGCGGCATAGGCGTCGTCACGTCGTGGGTCCATACCCTGTCCTGGTCTGGTTTTGTGTGAGCGCAAAATTCAATCTAAATGATTTTGATTTCCTCCAGCAATAGCAGTGACAACACTGGACACGGACGGCACGCTCTACGTCGCAGCCTCACGGTGTTTTGCAGAGGCAGGCAAGCAGCGTTGCCCTGTAACGCTGGAACCGGAGTAAATGGTTTACACAGCCTCGGGACGCTGTAGCGGCAGTGAGACCAAAGTATAAGGATTAGTGGACAACGGCAGCTTGTTGTGATGGGTGTCTCAACTCCATCGCAGTGGTCAGACCGCCTGTAGGCCACTGCTGGCCTTGTACCCCGTGCTGGGAGGAGGTAGAACCTAACCCTCGCAGTACGTTGTCTCCCAGAAATACAGCAAGTGTCTTTTGCTTCTAAAGCACACTGTAATTATTCATTTTGTAGTTTTGTTGTAACACACAGTATGTGTTTGATTGCTTTGTATTAGTAGAACTAATAAACCAAAGAGGAGAAATAATGCTTACTTGTGGACAAGTCAAATGTAAAAATATGAAATAAGGGGATAAGGGACTCTGGGCAGAAAGTTCTTAGGAAAAAAAATTACTGGTTTTCTTTGAATGTGTTTATTCTGTAATTCGATAGAAATAAACAGTTACTATGGCAACTGTCATATCGGAGGCGACACACGGAGCAAGGAAGGTACAGTGTATTTACCAATTAGTGGAATGCGTTTTAGTATTTTTAAAGAGACATTTTGCTTGCTAATGTGATGATACATCTTAACTTGGCCTTCGAGGAGAGTTAGAGTTTGCTCCTGTGCGTCCTCTTGGCAGCTGCGTTAGCTGTCGGCTCTCGACGTTGCACCTCTCTTTCTGGTGTCCTCCTCTTTGAAGGTGTACTCGCTGCTCCTTGGGCAGCCGGCGTCTTGCAAGGTCCCCCGCGGGGAAGTCACCCCGACCACGGGGATGCTGTCCCAGGCCTGGGAGTCACAGCTTGCCAGAAGGTGGGGAGGAATAATAATTTAGGCTCTTGTGACACCCAAGATGCCCAAAGTGCATTACTGGTGTTAATTAATCCTTGCAACAGTCTGATAAGGTAGGTAAGCATTAATTACCCTAGGATTTCTTTTTTTTTTAACTGTTTTTCATACATGAGGCAGCTGAAGTTTGTTGAAGTGTTTTCAAGGTCAGGGAGAAGCGGAAGTAAAGAGTCCCTGGTTTCCAGCCCTGTGTCCTGGCCATTATTCAGCTCTCCCAGTTTTTGCTTGCTGAACTCTTCTCATACCCCTTTTTGTTATTATTTTAAGAATATTGTTAGTATGGCCTTGAAAAAGCAAAATGCTGTAGTACACCAGGGTTGTTTCCTTTTTATTTTACTTTTTGGTTTTAAAGGACTTGGAAACACAGCAGCACAGCAGCTCTGATGCATATACAAATTATAATCATACGTATGCCGCGTTTTCAAGGTTTGGGGTTTTCTTTTTCTTTCTTTTCTTCTTCTTTCTCTTTTTTTATTTTCTTTTAGGAAGAGAGGGGACATCGTGGTTGCTCTGCAGGCAGTCTGTATATGTGTCAAATTATCCTCATACTGCAGGGTACTTCAGAGTGTCACGTTTAATCTGTGTGTTCGTGTTTGTATAATTTGCGTGTATGCACACATGCACACAAACGCGCATCTACTTTAAGTTTTTTGCGTAGATCTTTATTTGTATGTATTTTATATCAATGCACATACGCACGTATAGTATTTCCATCGCTGGCTGTAGCACATAAGACTTATTGACTGTGCTCTTTTTCTTCCCTGTAAAAAGCATTAGCACCAGCGGATTTTGTTTGTGTATGTTGTCTTTACAAGAAACAGCCTTTACCCAATGTAATTTTCACTCTAGCACCGTATTCACAGAAGGTTGTGTTTTAAAGCTGACATATTCTCCCCCCTCCACAGAAGAAACGTGGTGCTGCAATTTGTCTTTTTAACTAAGCGATGTGGGTCTGGATAGTGTTTAAAAAAAAAAAGGGGGGGGGGGGGGGGGGGGTGTTGTGTTGA
>NW_010529936.1:55134-71312 GCF_000687285.1 Phaethon lepturus
GAAAAGACAGCGTTTATCCACCTGTAAAATTGTTTATCAATTATTTACGTGTAAGCCCTTGTGAACTGATTCCCCGTTCTTAACAAGTTACTAAGGATGGCTTATTTTGAGTAACACACTTCGGGGCTACAGTGAACCTCTCTTTGCTGGTATCTGCTTTTGTGTGTTACCATCATAGTTGGTAGTAAAACTTTGATGCTGCTTCGGAGTACCTTGCCTGGAGTCAGTGCATTTCAGTGGGCTAATTCAGCTACCTGTAAGAGACAGCTTACTTTAAAATTGCAGCTTTGTGGGAATGTTACCGAATTTCCTTTAACGCGCGTTATCCTGAATTTTTTCATCCATAAAACGAAGCCACGTAATGAATGGTACAGCTAGGTGAGCATTACCCTTTTGCTAGCATTGAACTGCATTTTGCAGTGATGTTTTTTGCTAGTCTTGTCAGATGCAATATTGATTTCTGTACCTGTCTCTGTGAACTCGGTCTGAGCAGAAACTGGAACGTCACACTGATGTTTCTTTGTATTATAATTCCATAAGTTAATAAAAGGTAATAGTGTTATTACTACTGTGCTTTCTTGGCAGCGAAACAAGAAGAAAACTATTTCTGACTTACTTTAACTTACATATTATGCACACAACACTGAACGGAACAATCCTACATGAGACGAGAGAAGATTAGGTCACCTATTAAGTTGGTCTTGTGCTTTGTAATTATTCTAAATCTGAAATGGGTTTTCTTTCCAGTTTGTGGTATTTGTTTTATCTAGAATTTAATCGTTGTTGGGTTTTTTCCCCCGCTATTTTCTTTCTGTTGAGTTTGGGGTTTGTTTGGGTTTTTTTAACATACACGAGTTAGAAACGTCAGACTGTTTTGTGGAGAGTACTTCATTTGTGTACTATAAGAAGTTGATTTTCATGGGGGTTACGTGACTGTGCACATAAATCTTTATGCGATTCTGCATTACCGAGACTTACTTTCATGATCTAGACGAGAAAAACGTGCGATTTCACATGCTTAATACGCGCCTCGGTTTTTTGAAGAGCGCTGAACACAGAAGACAGAGGAGTATGCTAATATCGATACGAAAGACCACCAGGATGCTCTCTTTCCTTTTGTTTTGCATTATAATGCGATGGTGTTTATTACAAACAATAAGACAGTGAGACATGCACATTGATAATAAAGCGTAGAGCAAAAAAAATACGCCCAAATATGCCGAGCCCTCAGTCAGGGGAAGCCATGTTCTTTAGACGCATCACAGCTGAACTCTACAGTAATAGTGTTGTTTGAATTAAGGTAATTTAATGGCCCGTTTAATTATTTTTTTTTTTTCCCCATTTATTAAGATTTCTTTTTCAGCTGCTTTCTCCTTGTTGGTTCTACAGCAAGTAAGCTTTGTTTTTTTAAACCAGGATATTGTGTTATTTTTATTTTAATAATACATCTTTTGGGCACATTTGCTTTCCGATGATAATTTAATATAGGAGCTAAGCTCCCAATTAAAAGCAAATTATTAGGATTTGCAGTTAATCCAGAAGTGAAGCAGAACACTAGCAGAATTTGCCTGCGAGTTAGGCCATATATTTCTCGTGAAGAACCGACTCCTCTCTCCTTGTTAATACGCGTATTGGAAATAGGGTGTTATTTCCTTTTATCATTAGGTAGAGGCTATTTTCACGTTTGTACTTGTAATTGTTCCTACTTACACAAAACGCAGGCATGCTGTGTGTAGTCTATATGGGAAGCGGTGAGTTCGTGCGTGGAAGAACAGCTGAAGTACCCCAGCGCCTGTGTATCTTTAATTCTGCCTTTCACAAATATGGTATGTATTTGACACAATTTATTAGCCGCTGTCAAATTTAGCCAGAATTTGTCTATTGTCTTTTCAAAAGTAGAGATGCATACAGTAGTTTAATTTTCTGCTGTTTAATGTCTCTTCCGTTTTCTGAAGAGGGAAAGAAAAAATACAGAAACGTAAAAACGATGAGCTCTCTGAAAAACAAAATAGATGCTATTTATGTAAAGTCTAGTCTACCAGAGCTAGTGTTTCGCTTAGGTGGAAGTCCAACGCTGAATTTACACTGGTTTCAATACCTAGCCTTTCCAGTTTTGCAAATTGCATTTTAAAACCTGCGTTAAGCTATGATCACGGTAGAAAGCATCAACTGAAAATTCCAGAAGCTAATAGAGAGTCAGATGCCCTGATTTTACGATCACCCAGTTTTTTTCCAATTACATATTTCTCCAAGAATTTATATTGGCTTTGTGAAACTCAAAACTTTTCAGATATGTAAATCAATCTTAGTGTTACTGTGCAGTATTCTTTAAATTAAATTACGGTACAGATATCAGATTCTAGCAGTTCTTTTGCTGCAGTGAGATAATTTCTGGAGGCAAGACACCTGGCCAGGCTAGAGTGGTGATTAATTTTATGTGTTTAGGGTGCAGTCATCACTCAGAAAAAGGCTTAGGGTTTGGATGATGGATGGTGGGTAAAGTGCAGGCTGATAGGACATGGCCCATGAATCTGTTCTACATCATCAGTTCCTTTGATCACTGGCAGAAGTTCAGAGATACTTCTTTGCATCTGTCCAAAATAAACAAGGCTACCATATACCTTTTGCAATATCACTTTTAAACACAGGCTTATTTGTGGGGGAGAAAACACCTTTATTTTTGCAACAATGGCTGAGGAAAATAAAAGCAAACGCTTTGGCCTGCATTTACGTGCACATTTACAGGCAAAATACGTGACTGTGTGTGTGTCCGTGTCCGTACACATACATAGGTTAATGAAAGATGATAGCATAAAAACAATTTTTTCCTCCTGCAAACCGATACCTGTGGTGACACCATAGAGGGGATTCAGTATAGCTGCTGAAAAACAGTGTTACACGGCCTGCCGTGAGAAGAAAGTCCTAAGTTACAGCAATACTATGCAGTGTTTCTTCTTCCTTAGTAATGCTGCTGACTACAAATTGTTGGGAATCTTTCTCGCTACCGATAGCAGAACGAACTATGTAACCAAAATAATTTGGATTAGTAATTCAGAAGAGTTCAAGGGTGAAGAGAGAGAGAGGATTTGTGCCAACCTAAAAAAAAAAAAAAAAAAAAAAAAAGAAGAATACTTTTTTGTATCTCAATTAACAAAGTACAATTTGATAATTGAAAGCAAATGCTGCTTTATCATATGATTTCTACTTTTCTTTACCCAATGCTGTCCCCTGCAGGGTGTAAGAAATCAGATCACAGAAGTACTCGGAGGCTAAAAAAATTTTTTTTTTTTTTTTTTTTTTAAATCAAAGAGCAAAAGGGAAAGGAGTAGCTGAATTAACATCGTGTCCTCTATCAGAGTGCATTACCAAGCCAGCGTGGTTTATAATGAATCATCCTTTTAGAAGCTTGACTGGGTGCTGTAAGGGGCGTTCCTTGAAAATATTCTCTCGTATCTCATTGCATATATGCACGCATCTTTCCATAGGTGTCAGGAATTCCTAACGCTCCTGTTGATATTCTCTCTGTGGGCAACAAGACACTAGCCGTTTCTGTTGTGTGTCTCTTCAGCTGCACTTGAACATGGAAATCAAACAGAAGACATAAATTGTAAAATGACCGTACACCTCAGTGGACTTTCTTCCCATTTTATTGAATGGGAGGTGAAGAGTGTGCAAGGCTCTGCTCTGTATCTGCAAGACTATAGTCTGCTTAAAAGACAGGTGACCTTCGTAAAAGAAATACAGCTCCTCTCAAAAAGGACGTTACAAAAAAGTAAAGAAGGGAAGCATAAAGGTGGGAGAACCGATTAGATTTCGTTAATAGTATCATCATTGTACCAAAGAAAAACAAAACGGGGGGCTCAAAAAGAACTTTGGGAGCATTTGTTACCACACAGGAATCATACTCGTGTGATTGCCGTCTCCTTGCTCAAGTGGAAAACGCTGCTTTATCTGACTAAGTGCAAGTACCGAAATGTTCATTAGCTCTCCTGAAACACCTTGGCTTGTCTTTATTGAGTTGCATTTCATCCATAGCCTTTGCACCTGGGGGCACACAATAAATTTTTCTGCAGAAAGGGTTTCTCAAGAGTGGTATGACTGTTCCTTTTCTCCCCGGAGTCTGAGCGTATTGCATCATCTTCTATCATACTTACAGGCCTGGGGCCCGGGATGAATCGTTTAGTATCTCCAAACCAAAGCTCGCCACGTAGCAGATCAAATTGTTGTTGCTCTGCCACTGAGCTGACTCAGTACTTGCTGGTTTGATTTAAGGCCCGGTTCCACTGCGAAGAGGTATTGTGAAAATGGTATTTTCTTCTGCAGCAGAGCTAGTTCCTACGTGTGTGAAGAATTATATGTGCTGGCTCAAGTGACAAAACTTGAGTATTTACTGCTTCTGCTCTTGCCAGCTCTGCAGAGCAAAGACAGAGGAGGGAAAGCAGGTCGGAGTCCATTTAGTCTGTATACAGTAATACTCTTTTCCAGCATTCTGTGTGTTTACTCCCGTGCAAATTCAGGGAGAACGATAGCATCCCAGCACTGGCTTCTACCGCAGTGAGTAGCCACAGGAAGCAAACATCTTGGTCTCTCGGCACCTATAGCGCATGTGGAAACACCACAGACAAAAACCCCGTAATGAAATAGTCATTTGAAAACGGAGCAAATCAATCCTTTATACTTTTGCATAGTTACAGTTTTACCTGTCGTGTCTTAGAGAGTTTGTGGCTGCAGTAGATTATTTTGTGGCATTCTGTCTTTGTGAACTTGTCTCTTGGATTAACATAACCTCTGACTATTCAAAGGCGGTGGGAAAATATTACGGCTTTTATTAGTTGTTACTGCTTCTTTTAGAATAAAGCGGAGTGCCAGTTTGTCTCTCTCGTCCGGCTAGCTATCCCACTTGTGGTGCTGTCTTCCGCCTCGCTGTCGTGGAGAGTTAGCGCATGGCAGCGCCCTTCCGTGGCCCGGGTCTGTTCCCGCTGAGCCGATCTAAGGGTTGGCGAAGGCTTTCTCCTCTGGCTGTCTTTACCCAGTTTGTATGTGAGACTAGGAAGGGAGTTCACAACAAATTATGGGCTGAGTGTTGGTTTCAGCATGTTTACAGCATCTGGCTTATTGCTGTAGCTCGTCTAACCCAGAGAGAGAAGTTGTCTGCCTGTCTCAGGTTCAAGGTGACACTGAAGCTTGCATGAGAATGATTTGGGCTTATGTTCCATTGAAAAAATGAAGCAGTTAGAGCAAGTAAAGGAGCGAGAAGATTTGCTTGAATATTTTGTCTACTTAAAAGAGATTTTTTTTTTTTGGCCATCCTCTTAAATTCCTGATTGCTACTAGATGATTAGAGAGCCAGCAGTGTCTGCTGGTTACTTTCATTGTCTTTTTGCACTGAAATGGTCCCTTTTTCAGCGCTCTTTACAGGACTGTATTTTAAATCCAGTAGAACTGAAGCTGGTGGGAATATGGCAGCTTGCTTAATTAGTCCAATACCTCACTGTGTGTTTTTTGAAGCAGTAAAAGTTTAAATAGAATTTATGGTTACTGAATTCCCAAGGACCGTGCTACCCAAAAGACGGTGGCTACCAAGAAACCGCGCTGTGGTGTGTGAAATAAACAGCAGCTCCTCTGCTGAAACGTCCTTAGCACGAAGAAGAGAAGGAGCGGCTTCTCTTGGCAGGTTTGGCATTTTCTGCCCACGCCGGTCCAAAAAGTTAACTTGCGTTGCCCTCGGGATACGCCTGTTCTTCACTTGGGAACTAGGACTAGGTTTGTCTTTAAGGGAGTACAGTCTTAACTGATGATGAAGCTGATAGCACTTACAACCTTTGGTTTATGCGGTTCGATTCTAAAGTAAATAATTATAAATAAAAGCAAAACCTCATAATTATACTTTACACGGTCAGTTTTTAACATACTGTTTCTTCCGAGGCAAATTTCAGTTTCTCCAGTCAGTTGTTAGAAATGGCATCATTTCCTCATGCTGGAAGGGTGCGTCCAACCTACACAGAGTGGAAAAGACGTACAGGAGGCAACCGTGTGGAGCTTATATCCAAGTAAAAGATAACTTACTTAGAAGATGACTAACTCTATGCAGTATGAGATTTACAAAAAAATCCTCGGGAAGAAAGAAGTGGTCTTGACTTGTCCTAAAATAGAAATGGAAAGTTTTTAAGCTTCCTTCTAACGTAAGGCTAAGCTACGGGAAGTATCAGACAATTCTTTGGACTTCTCTTTTAAATAACCCTGAGCAACAAACATTTAACCGATGTGTGCGTGTGGATGGATTGTGTTTAAATACCTCCAGCTGATATTGCTTAGTAATTTTTCTGAAAATATAGATATCCTTATAAGCTGTGAGTCTGACTTAGCTCGTTCTGTAGTTTATCAAAACACCGTTACGCATTTCCATCAGAAGGAAGAATACTGCAAGTAAGAGCCAGGTGACTCCCAGCAGTCACCGTTACGTTCTCACGTGTAGCAACCAAAGAGTCGTACCTCTAGGCTGTATTTGCTCCTAAAATGTATGAACGCTTAAGCCAAGATGGAGACTTGAGTGCAAATTTGCTTCCTGATGCTTAATAGCAGTTACGCCCAAGGACCCTGAGGAGAATCCCTAATTCCACTGGCATTTTACCTTCTTCCTGAAACCCCTTTGTTAGGAGCAGGCCTGGCTCGAGGGGATAATAGGAACTTGAAATGCAAGTAAATTTGAAAAATGCACATATACGCTGCAGACACGTAAGCTTGCCAATCTTTAGAAGCTGTCTGATCACTTTCTACAAAGCAGCTTGACCCCCTGCTGTTATTTTTTGTGTTTGAATTTACTTTAGCACACAGAAAACCAATCGTGCTACTCTGTCATGCTAGTCGCTTTATAAAAGTAGACAGAGGCGTGTAGCAGCTCAGAAGAGCTTACAGCCTCCTGCAAACACAGAGCACTTTCTTCCCTTGAGGTCTGAAGATGTTGGGACAACTGAAACGCTTGGACTTTATTCTTTAACGGAATCTGAGTCTAAAAATGGTATACTCTTGGAAAGATCTAGTACCTAAATACGTCCTTCTTGAAAAATATCATCATAAGTTTATAATATCACCTATATTAGAAGTTCAACAGCATATTATGCAGAAGAGACTTAAGAGCATGTATCCGTTCAAATTATTGCAAACTTACTCCGTTAAACCGATAGGAAGTTATTGTCCATGCTGCTGTTGGGGATCGTTCTGCTGGCATTCATTTGGATGTCGGTGACGGGCCATTAGCCTACGGGTAAGCGAATTATTTAAGGAACTTTTCTTGTTTTGTACAATGAAGAAGTTTTCTTGAAAACACGACACAGACGTAGATATATCTGCGTCAGATGGTGACGGTCCATTTCTGTTAAATACAAAAATGTAATTTTAGCATTCAAACAGTCAAGACAGTGGTAATTTAAAATAAAACGAGAACAACAGTCATTAAATGGCTGTGTTCCTGGACTTAGATTGATGCTTAAGACATTGATCTTCTTCAGTAGAAGCTTTCCATATTCCATCCGTTAGAATCTTTGACCTTTTCTTAACACCGTTAAAAGATAAAATGTTAATCTACTGAAAAAAGATGCATGACCTTTTAAAAGTGAACTGTACCACTTTACAGTCTGCCATCATTAAAGAACTTTATGCTCGGGAGCCGTGCATTATGTGTATCGTAGCAGTATAATTGTTTAGAATAATGTAATTGTTCAACCAAGGAGATATATGCCGTGCGTAACATAGATTAGAACTAGAACTATGTGAACTTTGAAAACCCAATCAAAATAACATGTCAGATCAAGGCTTACTTTCAGTTTTAATCAGCCTCAACCTCAAATTTATTTTTTATAGATGCATGCCTAGAGGACACCATTTTAACAAAGGAAAAGGATGGTACTTTGGGAGAAATGAAACTACACGACTGGCGAAGGTGGGTGCTTATCTTCCTTTGTTTTGATCAGCCACGCTTATTTTTTCAGTGTAAAGCAATATCTTAAATAGCAGAAAGGAATGCCAGTATCAAGAAAATTATTGCAAAGGGGCTTACTTGTTTGCGCTGAATTGGAATTGTCTTAAACGAAACTTCATAGCAATGGCCACAATTCAGAACAGCATTGAGACGTGGTTTAAACGCAGTGCAGTAAACACTTCAGAGAGCGTTTAGCTTTGAGTGTGGGCTAATTTGATTCCGCTTCAAATTAAGCCTCTGCTCTGAATCCTGACTACACAGAACAAACCGAATACATGATGCAGGTTCAAATAACCTAATCTGATCTTCTGGTGGGTTCCAATTTTTAGATGAAGTCCCTCAAATTAATTTGAGAGTGTAGCTGTATAATAATGTGTCTACTTAATAAATACATAACAGGGGATAATAGAAAGTCCAAGTATCTTCTGCATTGGAATATGATGTTCTGCTAGTACTTTTTATTGTATAGTACAAAAAGCTTTTCTACAGAGGAAGGCTCATAGTGTTCTAACTGCAACCTAAATTCCACTGAAGTCCGTAACTCAATCTGTTTTCCCCAGTGAAACCAGCGAGCCTAGGCTGGATGATTCTGGGTTGGAGTAACCCCTCTCTCTGAACGTCTGTGTGGTTTTCAGTGGAATTTACTCCATAAGGTAAGCGGCTGCACGCAAAACGGAAATACGAGGGTTCTAAGATGACATAAATTCAGGTCCTGCTGTTACTATCGTTTGATCACGGTGACATAAGTAGCATTAGCAGTGTCACTGTGGTGGGGGCTCTCGGACAGCCCTGATGCAATGGGTGCATTTGAATTAGCGATTGAAGGCGTAGGAGGGGTTCTTTCCTTCATGCGTTTGCCTCGTGCCTATGCTCGAAGGCCGGTGGTGTGCGCTCAGAGCTGTTTCCTACCTCACGAAACTGAGGCTGAAGTCGTGTGCCGGTTTACCATCCGGAGCGACCTGCTTGCAACGACGACCTACGGTCCTGCAGAAGTTAGGTCTCCACATGTGTACTCCATGCCCAGGAGGACTGGAAACTGGCTTGAACTTCATTATTATAAATTACATCACGTGCACAGTAATATAGAAAACATAGGAGAAAGCACAGGGTTTGCAAAGAGTTTTGACAAGTAGAAAGACAGTCGCTTCTGTAAATGTCAGCTTTTTAACTCCAGCTAAAGCTCCGCGTTCTGCTCTCCGATCACGTCGCTGCACTAGCCCTGTCTATTTATATTTTGTCCCTCTTAAATAAGCAGCACCCTATTTTGTATAGGCCAAGCATTTAATCTTTGAAGTTAGTAGGCGCTTTTTTTGTCAAGCTCTTTCATTGTTTAGACCTGCTTCCCAGTCCCAGCCCCCGTTTATCACCGCAAATTTCCTCTCTTGCATATTCTTCCCCCTAGGTCATTGATAGTGAAAGCAAGCAATATGTTTCCTGGTGTTCAACCATGTGGCACTTCACTAGTCACATAATACACTAGATAAGCAGATGACGGTCTGTGCCGCTCTGAATAGCATATGTGCGTGCCGTCTGAGAGCCAGGAGCCGGAGGCCGTAGATCCGGCCGACAGAGGGAGTCGACGGCAGCAAAGCGCTGGCCGTTCGACACCTGCTTTGGAGGAGAGAGAAGTGGGCAGCTTTCCATTTCCGGTCAAGGAGTAGAAGATTTCAGCCTCTTTTACCATTAGTCGCCAGGCACCTCCGAGAGGCCACGTGCTCTTCCGCTTTCGAGCAGTAGGTTGCCTACCTGACAGAAGTTGAGTTCCAGCGCAGCAGGAGGAGGCGGTGCCCACCTGAATATCAGCTGTGTTGATGAAAGTTTGGCCCTTGTCACTTTGTTTTTTTTAAAATGTGGACACGGAAGATCTGATCTGTAGCATTTGCCTTTTTGTCAGTATACTAAGTCTAACTACCAAGTAGCATACAGAAGTTGTAACTGCTAACGCTAATTAGCATTACCAAATAAAACCTATATTGTGGAGAAGACCTGCTTGCAGTCTTTTACGACATAGTAGTAATGTTTAAAATCTCTTGTGCATACTCATAACTTGGTACCTAACATAGCTATAATGCTCTAGACCTCATCAACCGAAGCGGCGTTCCCTTCAGACTGAGAAAGTCCTAGATCTCGGCACTGGTGAATATAATAAAGACGGTCTTTTCTCTTTGACGGAAGCGAGCTGTCACAGTAATAGCGAAATGAGATACAGAAGAAAAAGATTCAAAATGTTCTTAGACACATTCAGGCAACGGGTAAATAGAATAATAAATCCGGCAAGAAAGATCTGTTTGTTTTTTACACAAAAGGGCTAAGAAGTTTGGGGTTCCTTTCCATTTTAAAGCGTGAATATCTTTTTCTTCCACCCAAAGCCTGCACGGTATTCCGCAGAGCAGCTGTCCGCAGCAAGAAACCCATCATTCACTCTCTGATCAGCACATACAGTAAGTGACAGGAAACTCTGCTTAATTCTCTCGTGTCTTCACAAAATAATTTCTTCACCAACCAAAGAGATCTGCTGTTTACCATAATCTCAATTTAACACCTACTTTCGGTGTTCAAAAGTAACTGTCTGCATTTGAATGGGGTTCGCAAAGCAGAAGTAACTGTCGGGGAAAACTAAACAAGTCTTGTCTCTTCCTTGGAAGTTGGAAAAGGCTTTAGTTTTTTATCACAGTGACAGGTTACATGGTAAATAAAGTTTGAGATCTTTGCTTTGGCCGTCGAAGACAGGAATTGGTTAGAAGCGAACAAAGCTGAAGGGCGCAAAACTCGAATGAAGCCTGAACTACGCGTTAACAACTACGGTTGTTCGAAAACAAGCGGCACATGCACGCGGAGTAAAACGGGGCGGGGGGGCGGGTCTGTACGGTTTGACAGACAGGCGATGTTACTCCCGACTCGCTGAGGAAACGCCCTGAAACTAAGGAGTTTCAGTTAACGAACGGGACGGGAAAGAGGCCTCGGAAAACCTTCCGCTC
Source organism: Phaethon lepturus (assembly GCF_000687285.1). Taxonomy (NCBI): domain Eukaryota; kingdom Metazoa; phylum Chordata; class Aves; order Phaethontiformes; family Phaethontidae; genus Phaethon; species Phaethon lepturus. Next base: position 66,091 of record NW_010529936.1, read on the forward strand.
CTAAGAAGCTAACTTACTTGTTTTGCCTTCTGTAGAGAAAAGCTGGGAGGATCTCGGCCCCAGCAAAACTGGGAGCGGTCCCACCCTGCCTCAGACTACCATGCGGAACAGAGGATCGTTTGAAAAAGGTTTCCTCGTTCACGCTGGAATCGGACGTAATATCTTTTAATCGGCAATCAAAACAAAGGCCCTGTTAGTAGCGTTACCCCAGCTAGATTTCTACAGAGCTGCTCCGAAGGTAACAGAATTGCAGCCGAGCGCGACGCGAGCGATACGAAACGTTCCGCGGGAGTCCGAAGCCTGCGACTGCGGCTTCACGCCGCCGCGACGCGTGAAACCCCTGTCAGCACGGACCTGGGAGCCAGGGGCTGCTCTCCAGGGAAATACCTCCCACAGTTCTCTTCCCCCGACTATAGTAAGGTTATATAACTTTGGGAAAGCCGCGTTTGAAAATTGAGAAACGCACAATATTTTTAAGTCGTAGCCGAGTTGAAGGTACAAAAAGTTTACAGGGAGGGTGTATTTCGTGATTAAGCGTTGTGTTTGAGGGTCGGAATTTCTTTTTGTTAGGATCCCTCTGTGTATCTACCGCGTTGATTTACTGCGGTTAAAAAAAAGGGTGATTTAAAATCCTTGTGTAATTTTTCTGAAACAGGATGACTTTTCCCATCGTGTGAATAGCATTGTGCTGCTAAATACAAAACGCCTAGAGGAAACTAAAAGAAGTTGAAGGAATTAACATTCCATCAAAGAGTCAGTAGTTGCCTCAATAAGATATTTTTAGCATTTTTGGATTTTGATATGTGTGTCTGTTTTTTTTTTTTCCCCTGTTCTCAGGAAAAATACTTTTCTCCTCTCCCCTCCTCTTTCGTATGAGGTTGTTTATCGCAGACCGTTGCGTTAGGTCACGTTGCATTTGATCTGCCGGAAAATGAACGGTGTTTTGAATTACCTCTGTCTTTCGTTTGCTGCCTCTCTTTGGTCAGGTGAAAAGATAAAGCGTTCCGCTATGTAACTTTCGTACCAGTACCCAGGTATGTGCCAGGGTTCCAAGTTTTCAGATAAGCTGTATGTACCTAATCAGAACGATCTTGCCCAGGACACGGCTTTTGCTGCTAGAAATAATGCATTTTAAAGGATATTGACGTACGCATTAAATGAAAAGCGCACATGGTGTTGAAGTGCTCCGCTCCCCTAGAAGAGTAAGAGAGTAAGTCTCGGTTTTCCTTTGGGGCAAAGCTGTAATAGAATCGCTGCTAGTTCATAGTCTTCCATTTATTGTTTAAGCCCCGTAAGATACTTAAAGCTCTGAGTGTATGTACCAAGAAAACAAAAAAATACGAATTAATTCTCGAGCTCAGATTTGGCAGCTAATAAAGATATTCTGGCTTCTGCTACATGTCTTGCTTAGCAGCGCGACCGTGTTGCTACTATTTAGCTGAAGAGTTTTAGCGTCTTGAGCCCCTTGTTTTCCTTACGGAAGTTGAGAAAGAAAATCGAAGGTCACCGGAAACGTGGAAAAAGGTAATCTAAATAATTGCAGCAGAGAAAACACGGGAAAAAGGAATGGAACGGGACATATGAACAGAAGCTATCAACATTATGCTCTCTGTCAGTGGTGTTAGCACTGTCGTTTGGGTGTGTTTATGTGGTTGAGCGGATGTGCTTGGGAATCCGCTTATTTTCTTGGGTTGAGAGTTCTTGGTGAGATGGGGGGAGTTGTCTTTTGTTGATGGTTTCTGAACTTTTCTCAGATTCTCTCCATTCCCTCTAAGATGGACACGATGTGTCACGTTTCCTATAGCTGTCCCCGTTGATTCAAGGGCCCATGCATTTTCTTAGCGAACTAGCCGGCTTCTCACACAACGCGCTACGTACTCGGAGTTAGATCTCGTTTCCCCTCTCTGACGGCTACCAGCCATCGTATTGCGAAGCGGGACCCTCGGCCATTGGATTTTCTGTTCCGAGGCGCCTAACAGAAATCGGTCGTGATATCCCGGGGCTTGGCCAGAATCCCGCTCCGTCGGGATGAAGTTACCACGTCACGCAACGTGCAATCCTGTGCTAAACTGGGCGGAAGGGAGGAAAGCCTGCAGCCCTTTCAGCAGCTTCTAGCTCCTCGCTGACCGAACCGGAGAGAAAAGTGAACTTTGTGATAAAATGATGCGTGTCACTCGTAATTTGTAATGTGATCAAAGATGCGTATACAGTATAGGTAAATAAAGAGAAGATGCGTACGCTTTTAATTAGGATGAATCTGAGGATGCTATCAAGGTTGGCAGGTCTTCTGTATTTTTGCCTGCGGTTGTCATCTGTTGCAAAAATTCTGGATTGTGGAGCGTCAGACTTTCAGACAGCCTAGGAGTACGACAGATACTTCAGGCCGTTTGTAGCTGAAAACAAAAGGCGAGTACCGCCCGAGGAGGCGGATAGAAGCGATTCCTTCTGTGCGTACGTAGATTCTTTCTACGTATGTACCGTCCCAAACAGTTTGCAAATCTGTCCTTAAATTGACAACAAAATGTTTTGTTTGGTGGCCGAAACTAGGGGCGCGCGAGCGTCGGTGTTTTTGTCCATCTGGTTTTGCCGTTTTTCAACAATTTAGTGAAAGATACAGTTCTTTGCATTGTCTTTCCTTACTCTATTATGTGACTAGGCTTTACATCAACTGCGAAAGTCTTTGGGCTGTCTATTTGATTTCTAAATTTTGAAGAGGAGGTTACGCACGTACGTAGCTTACGAGACGAGCCAGGCGGACGGCAGGGGGATTGGTCTGCCTCGTGCGGCACCTACGGCGCGTCACCTCATCACCTCGTCGATGCGCTTCAGTCTCAAATGGCAAGCGTCCCGGTTTGTCTCCCGCGTCCCGCTGTCCTTAGCGTCTAGGCTGGGCAGCCTGGGTTTCGGTTAGTCCCGGCCGATGATTGAGGGTGGAAACCCGCAAAATAAGCAAACTCACTCGTTGCTCGTAGACAAATAAAATTCTCTCTTGGGCACTTGCAAGGCCCCCCCGAATCTCCTTTTGTAAACAAGCTCCCTCATTTTCAGCTTCATTGAAAAATGCAGTGAAATCAGGCTTTAATCAGGGGAAGTGACACATTCTTGTGCGTGGCTTCAAGGTTTTAAACTGAAAGCTGTTTTTTAAAGAAGAAAATGAAATGCTATTTCAGATTTCTTGTTACCATTGACCCTTTAGGACCGTCTGAGCTCCTGCCACCTACCAGCATGCTCGCCAGGCAGTCTGTACAAATATTATTATTACTTAAATAGAGTCTGAATCATTACCTTGTGTTTTCACTTTGTAGTGAAGTGATTTAAATATAGTTTTCTTATGTTGGGATCCTTTGACAAACGCATAAATAGTTAGCGCATTGTTAGCAACAGCGAAAAGGAAATGGATGCCTGGCAGGAGGAAGGGCAAATAATTTTCTCATGCTTGCTGTGTTCTTTCTGTAGTGCAAATCAACTCTTCTTCTCTGAAAGTAAAAACTTGGAATATTCCAAGATGTCAACAAAAGTAAAGTAATTAGGAGAGGAAATGTAATTCCTCCCTGCCGCTCCTCCCTTGTGCACATTAGTAAATGAAAGCTATTTAAAGATACAACCTGAGCTAGACTAATTGGAGGAGATGAGTCATCTGGGACCCGATCCTGTAAACGCTTACACAAATGAGTAGCCCTTTGATTGTTTGCCCGGGTCAATTTTGAGTGCATGTCCGTGCCTCGGGATCAAGGAGGAGAAGGTTCAGTCTTGCAGGGTCCCGAGTAGACCGCTCCAAAAATGAAAGGCACACGCTTAAGGTCCCGAGTCGTCCGGTTGGTCTCGGTGGGAAGACACGTGGGCTTAGAGCTAACTGTGTCTCGCTGCATCACGTCCGGTTCGATCAGCGTCTCCCAGGACTAAACGCTGAATGCTTAACTTTAAATAGAATGGGAATATTACGAGGCTACTTGGATTAATCCATCTCGTTCGGGAAGAAAAAGAAACGACCGAAAACAACTAGGGAACGGACGCACGCCACAAAACTTTCCCGCGTTTGCTTGTGCCTCTGGTTCACGTCCGTCATAAAAGTAACTACTGTAATACTCTTTTCCCACAATTTAGTTCTCAAATCCTTTGCTGCAAAGGAAGCTGTAAAGCTCAAAGGCATATTTTTTTTTTCTTAGTGTTAGCAATTAATATGCCACTAGTCTTTGCATAAATAAGGCGTCTACTTTAAAGGAACTCAAATGGGCTATTTCATTTTATATGACTGTTAATTAAGACGTTGATTAGCCCTGCTATTGAAGCATTGAAACCCTTTCTAAAAGAAACGGCCGCTGTTTCAATTTTATTTTAATTAGTTGGACTTTGAGGTTATTTACTACGGTGCCGGCTATCAAAAAGTAAAGCTACTTAATTTGATGTTCAGTCCGAGGTAGGTGACGCACAGAAGTCCACGTTTGCCTGTGAGCGCTGCCGTTAACAGCGGTATGATTTAAGGTCATTTAAGAGTCATCCACCTCACAGATGGTAAAATGCAAAGCATCTAAGAGGGAAAATAACAATTGTTGTCTTGTCAAATAAAATCCGAACATTGTATTTTTTGTGAACACCCACTAGCTTCCAGCAATTTTATACAGAATGCGTTTCCCTTTGGGCGGAGAGTGTTAGGTCTTCCCTTTTATGCATCCTTCCATTGAGACACGTTAACCCCCCGGGAGGTGAAACCCACCCAGATATTTGTGATTTTAAAACTTCATTTGCGTCACTTGCAACAGAGATGGATCGTTATTCTGGGATAAAATCACATCCTGCGCGGTGAAAATAACAGGCAACATTTGACCTGCAAAGGGAAAAAAAAGGGAAAGAGAATAAAAAACCCCAACGGCTTTAAAGCGTTAAAAGAAACAGACAGTGTTAAAGCTGCTTCGGGAAACAAATTCTCCCTGTAATGCAGTGTAATTACGATCTTTTCTAAGCTAAGTATAGTACCCTGGAGATTACTATAAGTAACTTATAATAGAATTTTTATTAGTGGTAGTAATTTTTTATGATAATTAGTGTAATCTGCAGCCAATAAAATCAGAAGATATATAGTTATCTCTTTTGCACCAGAAAACTATTCTTCAGACAGCTGAAACACTAAGAAAGAAAAATGTATTATTTTATGATCGTTATACACTTTTATGTTCTGATTGTTTGGTGGCGGGGTTTTTTTTTTTGCTTTTTCCTTTAAAGGG
>NW_010529936.1:71343-78843 GCF_000687285.1 Phaethon lepturus
GTGTACTCCAGAGCCCGTATAAAGTCGGGGCGAGCGGCTGGCATTTAGCTTCCTTGGCAATCGTTATTCCACCCCCATCTGAAACCTCACCCTTTGTGGAAGGTAGCGAGTCTTAGATATTTCTCCTAGATGATGGGTTACTCTTGCACCAGCCTTACGCTTGCGGTGAGGTTGCCTTCCCTTATTGACTAGAGGCAGCGCCGTAACTGTTGAAGAAAGGTGTTTTAACAGTAACGCCGTCCTGGGCTGCGGCACGTAGTCCACGTATCTTTGGAGAGCCTGTTGGCGTTGCCCCGCGAGAAGCTCTTGTGGCGCAACCCTTCTGGAGAGCTCTTAAACCTGCGATAGGAGCACACGTGCAAAAATATTCCTCGATACGGATTTGCGACCTCCTCCGATCTGGAGAGGCGTTTTGGCCGAAGGGATCAGCCGCTACCGCTAAGCCAGCGTGTTTGCTGGAAATAGGAAGGAAGAGAAGGGTTCCCAATTAAACCTACGGAAGGACTAACTGCACTTCTGCTGTTTGTTAGTATTCGGGACGACGCTTAAAGTTTTTAGTTTGCTTCTCTACGCGTCTCGCTGGCACCAGTGAGCAACAGCTTAAGCTTTTTACTTGGGCAGAGTAAAAAAGAGAAGGCAACACATAAGTCTTAGTTTCCTGTGTTTTCTGGAATAGCAATTGAATCGAAAGCTGGACCAGTTAGCGTAATCATTTTGTTTTGGAGCAAAGGCAGGGTATGTAACGATTCGCACCTTGGTTGGAGAGGTTGGCTTTCACTTCCTGAAGGCCAAGAGAGGAGAGAATACTCTGGGAGAATGCTGAATCCACAGAGACTTCAAGTGGAAGGAGACTGTTGTTTCGTATGCGGTCTATGGCCCCATACCCTGCGCTCTTATTTTCTCAGTTAGAGGCACAGTAAGCCCTAAATGACCCTCTTCATCTCTATTACTGTAGTTTATTGGCAGCAGTTACAGGATAAAGATTAAAAAATCTAAAAAAATCTAAGATACGTGACCCAAGAGGAGCAAAAGCAGGTTTTCATCATCTTTCCTCAGCCTTAGGACCTCGAGCTCGAAAGTTATGCGGGGAACTAAAGAGGCTGGTAGAGCCTAGTTTGCGTTTTCTATACGGTGAGCGGCACTAGATCCGCTTTGGAGAAAGAATCGCTCAGATTTGGTACGGGACACAGACAATGTCATAAAGGCTATGAAGAGTGCCTGCTGGCTTCCACTTAGGGAATGGCACAGAATCTCCTGGACCTTTTGAGAATTATTCCTGCGGAATGGGGTCAGAGGTGTGTCGCGTTCTCCCAGGCTTTTTAGACGTGGCTTGTCCTTAATTAGGACAGGAAAGGGGAAAAGAAAAGGGCAAAAAATAGCAGTATCGTTCCTTGGGGATGCTGAAATGAGATCAGTACTCCCAGCAGCTGTACAGATATTCATAATCCGGTTCTCTTCCGTGCCCAGATGAGCGGTGCGTTAGCAACGTTGACGGCTGATGTATTATCTCTAGCAAGCGTCTGTTGAGATGTGTGAGGTAGATCGAGCTCCGCAGAAGTCTGTCTCGTCTCACACTCTGCAAATACGGGCAGACATCGCTGTGTGCAGGTAGGTAGTTACCTGTGAGTCATGTTCTAAGAGTCATCCTGGGGATCATAACTAATGCAGACGTAAGGTGTATTGAGCTGGCTGATGTTTGTCTGACTCGTAGAGCTGCGTAAACAGTCTGCGAACACGGGCGTGTTCATCTACAGACTTAAAGAAGGCATCGGTTAGGTTTCTACTAAAGAGGTTCCGATGGTGTTTTCTTACCTACATTGACGGTGCCTTTTGTGCGCAACTACGGTTAACTGACCAACTGTCAAACAGGCAGCCCTTTCCTTCGCGCCCAAAGAAACCCACGCCTCGTGATGAAAATGGCGAGAGCCTCGCCTCTCGTTTCCCCTGCTGCTTTTTGGCAAAGGTAGTGCTGCGCAGACCGCCGGCCTTCAGGTAGATCGCGGCCCCGCTCAGCCTGGAAGCACGCAGGCTGTGAAAACGGCACCCTGCCAGTGCATAAAGCATCAAGTATCCGTGCTGGTTCTGCTGGATTCCTGCGTGCCAGCACTTAGAGACTGTTGGCCGTGAGGTTTCTCGGGCACTCTCATGGGCGCTCTCACGAGCCCTCACAGGGACAGATGGATTTGCTCCTGAATGGCTCCATTCTTCTCTCTTTGCGTGAATAGAGCGGGCAATTGTTACCTTACCCCGACTTCTGTCACGTGCCACAGGCTTCTGCTGTGTCGCCCCTCCTGCTGACCGTGGCCTCAAGGCCAGGAGGTCTCGTATTCTGAAAACGCATGTACTTACTTACCGAATGTGTCCAGACCATCTTTTGGGAGGAAGGGTATTGCAGCCGAGTGAGTGCTGACGGTGCGCTTTCCCTTGTTGTGCTTCAGCCTCAGACTTAAATAGGAGGAGGTCTCCAGCGAGCTGTCTCAGTAGGAGCAACTGATGGACGTTAGAGAAATGAAATTCCTGTTCCTCCTACGCCGAGGAATCTTACAAAAGCCCTCTCGGCAAAAGTGATCACCCTTGGATTTTGCAGTGTTTTGAATTTGTATATGAGCCAGTATAAAAGTATTTACCGGTTTGTTAACTTTTGAGTGGGATTACCGACATGCGTCGTCCCTAAAGGCAATGTCCGAGGCGTACCTGGAAACTTTCCGTAAGAGCACAAAGCAGTTCCTGGCTCTCTCGGTCTTTTCAGGGTAGGCTTTGCTTGCAGGCTGCTCTCAAAGTTCTCAAATTGGGCATCGGCTGCCTACCCGTTTCCGGGCCCAAATGAAAACGGGGGTTTTCGGTCATCGGCCCCAGTAATCCATCCTTCCTTCGTCAGTCTACATTACATCACATCTCTGCAGCCTGGATCAGCTAGTATTCTTCATTCGTTATTGTTCAGTAAAAGGTCTCTCCTCTTGTATTGCCCTCAAACCCCCCTCTATGTTCTTCCTCCAGCTGGCTGACCTTTGAGTTAGGCAGCAGACCTGTTTTCCAGGACTAGTTTCTAAGGCTTGATAGGTCTGAAGGATTTTAGGCAAAAGGGGTTGTATTTTCAGTAGTAGAGACTGTGAATACCGTAGTAGCAGACAGTGGATTATGAGGTAATTTGTCTAGTGGTTAAAACAGGTGTATAGCATACTCCCAGAAGATAAGCGTAGCTTATTTTGCACCACAGGTAGATCAATCTGTGCAGTTTAGGTAACTGAACTTTTATAGTTGGTGTGTGAGGAAAATACCTTGATGGTGTAATTTGCATCGTGAAAATGGGTCACTGTGTTCGATTGTGTATATAAAAAAAAAGCATAGTCTTTTGAACTGCACCCACAAGATCCAGCCCAAAAAAACCCAAAGCACCACACATTCAGAAGTCTGGGAAGCCTCTCCTTCCTAGGGCCAGTATTAGACCGCGGGCATTGTTTACCTTGCTTTTCCACAATTTGGGCGTACGCCACAGCACCGCATCTGGTGAAGGTGTAACTGAAAAATTACTTACGACTAAATTCAAATTATTTGTGTCCCCATTGAAATGTATATCCTATGCCTCATGGTCTTCATTCCTTCCGGCACCAGGTAGGTAACAAATGATAGCGCTTGCCTCTCGCGATGAAGAATAGCAGAGCATTTCACTGTGCTGTGCACAGCGCTACCTGGAAGCCACAACCCAAGGGATAACGGTGGGTTGGCAGGGGAGAGCGGGAGGTTCATCAAAGAAAAATCATACTAAAGTTAGCAATAGCATATCATTGTTATGTGAACTCTGTATCCCCACTGGAAATTCATTGGGGTCCCGGTTTCTGCTGGGAGGGAGTTAATATTCTGCACAGAAGCTAGCGTGAGGCCTTGTTTTGCCACTGGGATGAGAAAACGTTGATGTTTTAGGTTGTTGCTGAGCAGTCAAGGACAGTCCAGCTTCTCCTGCTGGCCTGCCAGCAAGCAGGCTGGGGGTGCACGGGGAGCCGGGAGAGGACACAGCAGGGATAGCTGGCCCCGGCTGCCCAAAGGGCTATCCCATACCGTATGGCGTCGTGCTCAGCCTGTAAAGCTGGGACGAAACATTCAGGGCTATGGTGTCCATCTTTCCCAAGTACCCGTTACACCTGATGGAGCCTCGCTCTCCCGGAGATGGCTGAACCCCTGCCTGCTGCTGGGAAGCGGTGAGTGAATTCCCTGGTTCGCTTTGCTGGTTGTGCACAGCTTTTGCTTTACCTATTCGGCTGTCTTTATCTCGGCCCACGAGTTGTCTCGCTTCTACGCTTCCGATTCTCGCCCCTGGCCCACCATGAGCGAGCTGCTGCATGGGGCTTGGCTGAAACCATGACAATTGCTAAGTCAGTAAGTAAGTAGACCCTGAGGAGAAGACCCAAGCAGCAGCAGCTGAACGCAAAGAGTCTGTGGCCCCAACTGAGAAATCCAGGTCGCATCTGCCACCCATTGAAATCCACAGGCATGAATCCAGTGGTCATCAGGTTGGATTCTTAATCACCAGAAAAATTCTTTCATTCCACATACCTGAAGAGAAGGGGCAGAAGACATCTGAGGTGGAAACAGAGACAAATGACTCCCTCTTCACTTTGGGTAATGTCAAATACGGGAGGAGAAGTCCAACAGGTAATTCCAGTTGCTTTAGCCTCCTTGCCAGTAAACACCTGAAAGGTAACACACACTGTCGAGGGATTAATTTTGATGCTGAATGGAAGCGATATAATAAAATCCTGTACGTAAGTTAATTGGTCTTGACATTTAAATTTGGTCTAGCACAATGGTCATTTGAATTTTAAAGAAGAAGTAAAGGCAATCAATGAGAACCTACTAGATGTTTTCTGAAATGGAAAATTGCAGGAGTAAAGCCTTTTCTTTTTCCTATGATTGTCAATACCGTTTTTATTTCCCCGTGACACAGAAAGGCTCCAAAAATACATTTCTGCAACACGAAATATTTTCAGGTTTGCTTTTTCCCCTTCCCTCTGCCCTGTTCTCAGTCTCCACTCTTGGAAGAGGCAGAAGACAAAACACAATTTTTCCTGCTAACATTTCTTCCTTTTGTTCAGCATTTTTCCTAGCTCCCCTACAACACCCCTCAAACCATTAGTGGAATAGTTTTTTGCTGTGAGGCTGGATCCAGAAGAATTGTCACGGAATTCTAAACATAAGGATTCGATTACTCTTTGGGATGCTGGAGACTGGGCTAATCTGGCAAAGAGGATGGCAGGTTAAGCTTATGGTTTTGACACAATGGGGATGTTATCGCTGAAGTAACAGGTAGCACTTGTGCTTTTCTCGGGGTGGTTTCCAGGTTTCACAAACTGTCTTGTGGGAAGGAAAGACTAGCTCCAGGCCAACAGGCACAGTCCTTATGGAAAGGATCAAAGGCAGGGTGTGAAAAGTCACCCTTCCAGAATAGCCATTTTAAGGAGCTTTTGGGTTCTGTTGAGCTGCGGTAAGGAAAGTGTAATTGTGCCTGCCCCATTCTCTTTGAATGAGCGAGTTGTACACTGCACAGGAAGAATGTACGGAGGGTGTTGAAAGGACAGATAGGGAAGCGCGGCCAGGAATGCGATAGAGTGGGTATAAAATGGGCGAAGACAAGTGTCCTCAGGCTGGCTGCAGTGGTGACGTGCAGTATCTCCACACGTTATCAGGAGAGAGAGGGTTGCACTCCCCTCCTGGGTCAGCGGAAGTTGTCACGGTTTCAACTTCCAGCTTTTTCTTAGGGAAATAACATCACGAGGCAAAGAACGCAAAAAAAGGCCTCTGCGTGCTTGTGCTGGGGCACTCATGGAAGTCTTCCAGAGTAGTTACAGTGCAGTGCCAAAATATGGCACAGTGGTTTTTCAGTGGTCCTTTACTTCCGTTTATAGTTACACAGTTCATTAATTGATTACAATGGTTTATTCCACTCCTTTTCCCTAAGCTGGGGCAGCTGCTTAGAATATTGTCAATGGGGAGCCAGATTTTTTTTTTTTACCTTTGCTTTTATTTTTAAATCTTTGATTTTGATGGAGTTCTCAGCAGTAACAGTTTGTCAATGCCCAGGGTGAAGGCTGTCTCTCTAGAAAGACATCGCGCTCCTGGAATGGCCAATAGATCAAAACCTGGCACTTTCCAGCCCATCCCAGCCCAACCATCTTAACAGGTTTTGTTATCATTCCAGGGTGAAACACAAACAGCAGAACATTAGAAGGGTTTGCAAAATGCAGTTGAGGAGTTGCCACTGTTTCTGAGCTGCTAATCGATTTGTAAGGTCTGTTCCTCAGGTCCATCACAGGCAATAAGAAAAGGAACCTGTGGCATGGAATCTCAACCCTTCCCTTGACTGTGGCGTATCTGTTCCTGGGTGTGTGACTATACCATGCGGTAAGGCAAAACACCCCGTGTACACACTAGCAGTACGCCTTGATTTCAGGCAATAATTATAATGGCAGTTTCCCTGGTAGGTATTATGTGTCCCAGACATCTGTACTTTATGAAGCCAAATTTGTAATTTTCAATTACTATATTGTTAGCCTGTTCCCGTTGAAGTGTGTTACCTACCTACCTTTTTTCTTCTCCCAGCTTTTAGCTCTGTTGCATCTGCTGCTTCTGCACACAGGAAGCAAAGTAATAAATGTCCTCCGTTATATATACTTGTCCTAGTAAAAAATTTGTTGCAACTTCTTTTTTGTAAAGGGGTCATACATGGTCCAGTGCTTCTGTAAGTTGTTTTTTTTGCTTTACCTGTATCCTTGCCTGTGTTATCCTGTAAACGTAGCAGCGCTCAGGAAAGTGAAGGGCAGGCGGCAGTGCCTCAAGTCACATGTGCTGGGGGCAGGTTCTAGGTAAGATTTTCCACACCGCTCTGTCTTAACGCTCGGTACCCATCCTGATTTTTTTCCAGCCTGAGGTATCTTTGAAGACACAAATTGTTAATGGTGCCCATCTAATCTGCACTATTGTCATGTGAATGAAGGGAGAATGTCATACGGTTATTTTCACTTGCAGCTAAAATCAAATACGCATTCCAGTCAAGAAAACTTAACCGAGCTGCCTGGGGTATTTTTTTTTTAAGGAAGCCTGGTTTAAACAGAAAAAGGCAGGTAAAAATAAAAAAAAAAATAAAAAAAAAAGAGTGGACTTGAGTAGTCATTTTTAAAAAGCAGAAAACTCCAAAAGAGGAGAAGCAGCACAGAAATGCTGCCAGAATTCACTTTGTGGTTTTCCGAATCAAAGTTGCAGGCTTAGCCTTCTCAACCTGTAGCCCACCAGTTTCACTGTAAGAAATGACCATCATCTAATTGTGCCTAGCGATAGCATCATATCTTTTCACGCACCAGCACCTGGGACTTACTTTAATTTCCTTTGCTAGATTTAGCCTACAGATTCCTAGATTAAACAAGCAGAAACAAGCCCAATGGCTTTAAACTCATTCCAACATAAAACAAGATTTGAAAAAAGTGCATTGAAAAGTAATAAGCAGTTTGC
>NW_010529936.1:83843-98843 GCF_000687285.1 Phaethon lepturus
CAGATGAAAGCTGACAAAGTTCAGACTCGCAGTTCACAGCTTTCAGCAGTATGTGAAATGACAATCTCGGGTTATTTGTGTTTCCGAGCTTCTGTGTATTTGAATTGTTTGCTCACCCATTATCTTATTCTGGTTGCCTTCTTCAGCCGAGCGAGCTGGCTGGCTACAGACATATTTCATAAGGCAGCTTCAGTTAAATTTATTTCACCTGCCTCATAACGGCCTACCTCTGCCCACAAAAACATCAGAAATATTTTGTTCTAATCGACAAGGATAAATTACAGCAACACGAAGCTAGCATCCACGCGCGTCGCCTGCTGCTTGGTCAGCACGGGTCCGCCATTCCATTTTTAAATCAAATTATGCTTGCGATAATATCGTCTTGAGCTTACAGTTGCTGACATGGATATTGACAAAGGCTCAGCCGGTATTTTAATAAGAAAACAAAATACGGGAAATACTCTAGAGTTTCCAGGTGCATCATTAACAAGACACCTCAGAGGGCTGAGACTGCCAGCCAGCACAGGGAATGCATCGCAGTTCGTCATACAACTTAAACTTCTTTTGACATCTAGTTATGTCGAAATGTGACTGATCACCTAGGGGTCCAGGCTCCTGCGAGGGAAAAGTTCACTGACAGACAGCGAACGAAGCCGATCTTAAATGAGAATCAAGAGAAAGCAGCATTCCGGCGTCTGACAGTCTGCAGCTGCTACCTGGGTCTGCCTAACGAAGACGAGCCTGCTCTGCTGAACAGTTATATTAGCATCTGTATGCTTCTGTCTCATTATCACACATCTGCCCACCTTTATTCGAATGAAGCTTCTTCTGATCTGACAGCTCAGGCATTGTCAGTGAATAGATATTATGGGAGCTGGGTACAGCAGCTTAGGGTGTTAGCTTTTATTTTCTAAAGACTGCTGTACAGTTTGACAGTATAATGCCACAGAGGTAAAGAAGATAATTAACATATTGGGCAGTTTCTAAACAAAGCTAAGACAGTTACACTGGCAAAAGCGCTGCTGCCAGAGCAGTATTGTTTGCACTCTAGAAACATCAAAGGCTTGCAAGAGCTGCCTTTTTAAAAAAAAAAAAAAAAAAAAAAAGAAAGAGCCCGAACAGGTACAGCATGGTCCCCACACCACAGACAGGGCGTTCTGGGGGGTTTGGCCCACACCTAGTAACTGCAGAAACCTTTGGTGAGCTCGAAGAGCCTGTTGCGTGCGTTCAGCGTTTCCGCTCGCTCAGGCAAAATACCTTTCGGCACTCGAGAGGATGCGAAAAGATGCGTGCCAAGAGGAGGAGGTTGTGGGGTTGTTTTTTCTTTTTGCTTGCTTCAATTTATTTTTACCCCACAGCACAAAGCTAAGCGCTTGCTTGAGCTTCACACAGCTCACATTTGGATGGAGATTTAAGCCGCCTAAGTTGGAGATCACATGGGGGATTTTCTGGAAATGCCAAAAACACATATGACGGAGGCTTCATCTTTTGTCTGCTCGGTAATAAACTAGAAAGGCTTGCCTGAAAAAAAAAAACAAACAAGCAAACAAAGGGAAAAATAGTATTTTGAGCCCACACTGTAGGTGGACTGCGCTTCGATGTCTAGGGAAGGGGAGGTTCATAGTCACCCTCCGCAGCGCTGAGAAAAGAAAAATAGTACTGCAGTGGATTACTACACCAGTTTACCTTCAATTTGCACCAGGTGCTACAGTCCATATCTTTTGGACAGTGGTGGACTTGAATAGCAAGTTGGCTTCGTAAATTTTTCGGCTATAAAGCACTTTAGAAAAACCCAGCCTTTAACAGTTAGCATGCTGCTTTAGATTGTTGAGAAAAGTAGCTACTGCGATGCACTGCAGCAAAAGCAATGGACCAAAACTTGTCCATTTGAACCCTGGTTTATATTTTAAATGGCATAAATAATAACCCAGAGCCCCCTGCCCTCAACCAATGCTGTGGCCAAAGACCAGATCCTCAGCTGTTTTGAATGAATTGCTCATTCAGAGCCAAAACACGCTTTCCTGTTCCTGTGGCAATATGCAGATTTACACTGCTGAAAATTTAGCCCTAAATTTCTAAGTAGTTACGGACCTTTCTCATTCCATCGATGGCTTTCAGTTCACCGCTTTTTTGCTTTGTTCTTGAGCGCCCAGGGTTTCCACAAGTTAGTGGGGAAATTACTGCTATTTCACAACGACGCGATCAGAATCATTTCAGCGTCCACACCGATAAAGCGGGAATAGCTCGTTCGGATCGGCCTCCGAGACCCGCGCTCACCATCGCAAAGTTGGAATACAAACCAAGATACTCATTTTAAAAAAAAAGAGTAAAAAGCTAGAATCCATCGTCATTCATTCTAAAAAGGCATTACAGACTGCCGACACCGTACAGAAAAATAGGTGTTGACCTTCTTATTATAGGCCTTTCTGTAGCGTTGCCCTCCTTTCACAGGCGCACCCCCCTGCAGCCTCGCGCACCCGCACGCACCCGCGCGCACGCTCTTCAGCTCTATGTTATCTCAAATAATTACCCTGCGCTTCTGGCCGTCCCTAGTGACTTCCGCTGCTAAAAAAGCTACTCATTGTCGGCGAGTGAAGAGGGATTTCAAACCTGCTTCTTGTGGCCCAGCAACAGCTCTTAATTAACCACTCAGGTATTGAGCCGCCTCCTCGCCCGGCTCCCATCCATATGGCAGAACATGTCCGCAGTGATAATCACTGAAGGAAGTATCATATCAGAAAAAAGGGCTCACAGAGCAGAAAGCTCGTGCAAATTATTTTTAATGATTCTCCTCTTGTGAGCCGGATTATTTGTTATTTCAGGCAGGGCTGGGGAAGGGGGCTGGGGCGGGACGTGGCCGTCCCTGACCCGCTCTCCTTGCCTGGCCAGGGCCCGATCCTCAGCCCTGCCACAAAGCCAGCGCCCGCGGCACCGGAGGAGGCCCTTCAGGCAGCCTAAAAAGCTTCAGCTCCCTATGATTTCGATAAGCCTTTGTTTCTAGCGCGCCTCGCTTTTCTACACGCTGGCCGTGCGGGTTTCCTGCGAGCAACGTACTTGGAAAAACTTGCAGCCTCCACACAGAGCCGCTCTTTTTCCTTCCCCCTTGGCTTACCGAAAAGAAAACAGCGACTCGAGTTTATAAATCTAATTAAAAATGAAGTTGCATTTCCATTTTAAAACCTTGCATATACCAGCATACTGTGTCAAAAGATATTATGTACGATTTTACTTTGTGACAGAAACCATTACATTTAAAAATTCATTACAGCAAGGTTAGTTAGACACATGATGGATGCAGCTTTAATCCTGCCATATATTATTACAGCTAAAATGTAAATGATGAAAAATATTTTGTGCTTATCAGCATTTATGTGGAAGTGTGTTTTACAGTGATATATGGTGTTATATTTCTATTATTATGATGAGAAAGAATGAAATACAAAAAGACTAAGTGTTTATTAAAACATGGTTACTTGTGATAAAATATTCTTGTTGTACATGACTTTAAACATATTTACCGAGGGCATTTGTCCAAAACAACTGTGAAATGCGTTTGCTATGCAAATCATTCTTTGTAATTTTTTTTTTTTGCCTCTATTATCCTGACTATAGGTTTTTAATAGCCTCATGTTGAAGCTATGTAAATATATTTTTATTTCTTTTCATTTCAGACATGTCACAGGGACAGGGCCCAGCTCTGTTTACACACATGCATGTATTCAAATAGATGGAAGCATACGTAAAAAAACAGACAGAAAATTGATCCTAGCAAAACTCCTTTTCCCCTTCCATCTCATTTCAGCCTCTCAAAGGCCAACCTTGATCACAGGGAGCCGAGCACAGCCTTCCAGCACACGCTGGTCCGCGAGCACACGCACGGTCCCATCGACGCCAGAGCGATTTACCGCTTTGCACCACTGAACTTGTACCTCAGGCTTGTTTTACGCCCTCCTGCCCCGCATACAGGTGCTGGATCCTTGCATGGGGGATGCATCCCGTGGCCAGGGAACTGCATTTTGCCTTCTTTCCCCGAGGAAGGCGAGCTTTAAATTGTGCTCGTGCTTTAGAAGAGCCCTGCCAAGGAAATCTGTACAGCCTCCTAATGTGAGGGATAACAAGTTTTGAGGTCAGTATTGCATGTTACAAATCCCTAGGCTAAGTAAGTTTTTTAAAAATTTATTCTTCAACCATGACCCTTCAAGAAGGGTTTCTGGCACTGAGGGCTTGGTCTCCACAGGCAAAATCCAGTATGATCTTGAGCAGAACAATACAAAGGCGTAAAAGCCATTAAGTGACTTGCCCAGCATCCCACAGGAAGTCTGTGGCAGAAAAGAAAATAAAAACTTGAAGGTCCTGAAACTTAGGAATTTAACCATTCTATATATGTATTCCCACGTGTGTTCCATCTACTGTGGGTTTCAGGTTTGCTCTCCCAGCACTGCCGCTGGCCCTGGCTGACCACAGCAGTACTCCGGTATTAAGTAACCCAACGACCCAGAAGGTATTGCCTTACACCCCATGTTACCCTGACTTGCTGCTGCTGCTTCCACTGCATTCCCACTATTTATTTTCTGGATGTATCTGCAAGTTTATACTGCTTTATTACTGTTCTTGCAGATTATATTTAAGAAAACAATAGCGCCAAACGAATTATCTGTTTGCCATATTATTCCTGTAATTCCTCCAGTTTACATTGCTATCTCTTCCAAAAAGTTACAGTGATTTGAGTTTGGCATGATGCAATAATCGGGCTGAGATTGCTTCTAGTAACGTGAAGTTGAGCCCATCTTTTAGCCTGTCAAATACACTTACTAAAAAAAAAAAAGTAACTCAAAATATTTGTTTGTGACCAAGAGCACATACACCCTTCGGTCCTTAACGCGTTTCTTTCAATATGAACAGGAGCAGGAGACCTGGTGCTTGTAGTTCACTAAAGTGGCTATTTCCTTATAACCTTCCTCTTCTAACAATGTTTATTCAGTTATCGGGGAAGAAATATCATTTGTCCGTGCAGCTACAATTACCCAATTTGTTGTATAAATTATTACTTTTTTCTCATCTCATGTTGATGACAGAATCATTTAATAGACTTTCAGTTGCTCAAGCTTGAAAATTGGTTCCACATTCTCCCTTTTTTAGTTTTCCTCCCTAGGGTGAGCGCAACGTGGTCTACATACAATTTCCACACCCCCCCCCCTCACTTTTTCTTTTTTAAAACATCTGCTTGTACGAGGATGTTGTTGTGTACATTAGCGCCGTACAGTTTAGCACCCTTCAGGACTGCCTTTGGCTCTCGGCTTCCTCGTTCCCGGGGCCAATCATAATATATCAGGAACTGTAGATATTTCCTATCTCGGCACTCTCCATAACTCTTTTGCTCAGCTGTCTGAAGCTGTTTTCTTTAGGAAGTCCAAAGCAAGGGGGCCTGGTTGACCTAGCAGCAGTCCTATTTATAAGAATAAAACCTCTTCCCCGTACACCTTTGGAGCTTTGTCATGTTGGGGTCACATCCGTTTAAATTAATAGCTATAGCGCCCGCGACGGAACACGGCCACCTAACCTTTATTGTCCCATCTACCCTTTTGTTTGAAGTTATCCAACCTACTCAGCTGATTTTCTTCAAAGCTAAGGTTACAGGATTTGCAACCGTGTCTTTGCCACATAGTTAATTGGGAAGGAAAAAACAGCTATTGTCACATGTGGTGGATTTTTTTTTTTTTCCAAATATGTTTATTTGTTGATTTAAAAATCAGCATCTGCTCTTAAATTTTTCCTCTCCTCCCGTTGCTGCTGAAATAAACGCCAGTCAGGCTTGTTTGCTTAGTATAGGAGTTACCGTGTGGTTGTAAGAAGAAATGATGTATGGAGCAGCCATCTCATTTCCAGCCTGCAATCTAAAGGCTTTTCTTAGAAGCAATGCCATTTCTGCTTCCGTGGCACTGGAGATGTCACAGAGTTAGGATCTTCCCACTCATGAGCCAGCTTGGTCGCCTATGAAACCTATGTGTTTTAGTTTTAAGTCTAAGCATATTTGCTGAAAGCAGGATTATCACTTTGTAGACCACCAACAGCTGTTGAAAAGCAGGGCATAAAAGTTTGTTTATGTCTTTAATAACCCACTTAATGATGGAGCAAGCACATTATTCATAATGAAATAGCCTGGCATAATCTTACTCCAGTGCATGGTGTCAGGGAATTAAGAAACATCTGCTCTGCCATAAAAAACCTTTGTATATACTATGTACATTAAAAACATGTGTATACACATACATATGTTATATACATTATTTAAAATGTCTCAGTGGAATCCTACTCTTTTTAATTACATTTAGAAAAGAGTGAAATGGATAAATGATGGTATTTTTCCTTCTCAATCTGAGTTTTATAACATTTGTGGCTATGGCTAGTTACAGCATCAAGGGGCAGAATACACCATCAAGATACATTTAAAGACATAAAGTTTCCGGTCTTGAAATTGGGGTTCAAAAAAAAAAATTAATCTGTTTTTAGCCTCCAAATAAGCAACCTAGTTTTCTGAAGCACAAAGCATTCATGGGTTCTTGACTCTATGAGTGTTGGTTGCTCAGCAACTCTGAAAAATCAGGCGAGTATTTCAGTGCCTAAACGCAGATTTTTATTTACAATTAAGGCATCTGCGTTTGCAGCTTTTATCCATACCAATTATTTGCATGATGCCTGCACTCAGAACCGAACCCCCCCCGCGCCTGCTGCTGTACATGCGTGGAGAGCCACCGCCTCTGCTTTGGAGGACTTGGAGTCAAAATACTCCTCAGCCACGCTCTGCAGCGTGGATACCGGTGTTGGCGGGGTAACGCTTCGCCCCGCAAGTGGCTGAGCATTGCGGCTCCCAACCAGCAAAGCATGTAAACATGTCTTTAAATTTAAGCGTGTGAGATGTAAGTGGAACTACTTGCATCTTAAAATTAAATACATGTTTCACTAGATCAGGCCAGATGGTTTTACATGCTCAAAAGTGACATTTACAAGGTCACATAGGAAGTGCTTGACAGAGCCAGGAACTGAAACCAGATCTCCCGAGTGCCAACCCAGTGCCTTAATTTTGCTCCCATCCCCCCCCCTTTTTTTTTTGATGGCATGTTTCTCTTCAATGCAAACAAAAAAGGAAAAAAATTAATCCAGTAAGGAGACAATTAAATTGTGGGGGGTTTCGTTTTGGTTTGTTGTTGTTTTGTTGGGGGATTTTTTGCTCCTGTTTGTTTAAAGGGATGGGAACCCAAGTGTACCGTTTAAAAGATTAGCACTTTCATCTTTTCAGAAAGGCATATATTTCTTAGAGACTTTAAAAATTTGGCTTATATTCTTCTAAGATAGAAGAAACAATCTGTTTTCATTTTGTAGGTGGCCCACCAAATAAAACAGTTATATGTTAATATAACTATACACATTTATGTGAACTGAATGAACTCTCCCAGTATCTGAATGTTAATTTGTTGGAAAATAGCTGCCATGCTACCGGAATAACTCGACATCATACAGCAAGGCACACCAACGGCAATTCTCTCATTGGCATTTTCTCCACAACTGCCAAAACGAACACGGGAAACTACTATGGAGAAAAAAACCCAATGAACTACCGGAGAGGCAACTGTGATATATTTAAGGCAGTTTCTTCAGAGTCGCCCAAATCTCAGCTTTCACTAATGCATACATTTTCCTCGGTAGCCCTTTCCTTGCAGCAAGTTGCCTTGGATGCTTTTAGTTTAATCCATCTTCCTATACTAGCTCTATTCTTGACATGTACCTATGCTGTTTGCAATCTTCCATCCTGCCTCAGGTTTTAATGTCTCCCTAGCCTTTCCATCCTTCTCTAACTCAAATCCAGACCTCAGCACCATGAGGAAATACTCTAGATTAAATACTTTTTTTCATTATTAATATTCATTGTCCAAGGTCTTACCCCATGTATGAAAATGGAGGAAGCAGCAGCCTCACCTTCTCATAGGACCCTCCTACCACACCAGCAAGCTGCAAAAAGGTAAAACCTATACCCCCATGCTCATATTTCATGTAGCGACCTCTCATTTTGGCTGGCTAGCATCTGATTAACAGACTCCTACACATAGGGTTTGTGTACCTATGACCAGCTTACAAAACACTCTTAAAAATTAGTATAATTTAAATAAGACGCATTTGAATGAATGCACCCGCTCATCCATGGGGTCTGACAAGCAGGCTTACTTTATTCTTCTTGAGAGTATTTAAAGCATCATCACTTCAAGCCGTCCAGCTCCGCTGGACCCGCATGGGGGCCCGTGGGCAAGGCACTGCAGCTCCTGAGCTGGCACGAGAGGACGGAGCCTGCAAGGGCACCCAGCGCAGGGCTGCCTCGACAGCCAAGACGGGGGTTGAAAGCCAAATTACCGGCTTTCGGGCAGTAATCGCTGACAATGGGCAAGCCACAAACACCGAGGAGGTGCTGGTGGTTCAGGCAGCCTCAGCTGCCTGATGCCCAGGCACAGGCCAGCCCATGTGGCCCGTAGAGTTTTCAGTTAAAGCAGTGCAATTTGGTGTCCAGACAAATGCCTGCCCCTCCACCTCGCCGTATGACTGTACCACGCTTGGCTCAAGCGGGCCCTGAAGGGCTCAGAGTTACCCAGCATGGATGACTCCATCACAGAGTGCATCTCAACTTTTGAGAAAATCATATTCTGCTAGAAAATAATTTTTATGCGATTCAGAGCTTACAGTTTCAATAGACACTGAGTCTTGATGCAGAACTTGGCTATTTGGTATCAAACTGAAAGAAATAAAAGCTTAGACTCTTTCAAAGAAAGTGTTCTCGAACTTGTTTGACTGCTTTCTCCTGCAGTAAAGACCAGCTGGCTCATTAAAAACGTTAAGGACCCCTGCAGAAGGATCCCGTGCCAAGCAGTGGAATACAGTTCACTTTCAAGGTATGCTTAACATCAGCTTCTCGCTCTGGACAAACACACATCTTCCCTTGTCACAAGAGCAGGCACAGAATAAGGTACGTATCCATGCATTCCTGGTTTGCTCATTGCCTTTTTTTCATCTGAACCCAAGCCTACCCTATACACTACAGCTGTTCAAGGGTCAGAGCAAATGTCCTGTCTAGGGAAGATACTGTTCCTTCTCTACCAGCAGCAGACACTTAGAAAGACTCTTGGAAAGGGACCAGAAGAGGGTACCTAGATACTGCTGCTTCCACAGCACAGCTTCCCAGCTTTCTCCATCCAGCAGCTCCGATTAGCCGAGCCAGAGCTGGTATCTTGATTGCTTTTTATAGCCCTTAACAGATTCTTACCACCCCCCCCCCCCCCCCCTTCCCATCCATTACTTTGCACCATCACTCTTTAAGGCTATGTGGATACTTTTTGTATCCACAACATCCTGTGCAGGGCATCGCATTCCACAGTTTTCACTGTGTGTTGTGTGAACATGTACCAAGTTCTTAAAATCTTGTTCCAAATATTTTTTCCATGACACCATTGACCTTCTAAGCCTTTGTTGTACTCACTTTTCTGTACTTTCTTCAAACTGTGGAATCATCGGGTATTTAGATGCTCCTCAATCCCCAATCTTTACATGCACCAAATCTCGACTGGTAAATTGACAAATAGTATTTACATTTGGGATAAAAGGGTCACACACTATTACCTTTAATGATGCTCAGTACAAGCTCGAGAAATACCAATAAAAGCGTAAATACAAAGAGCTTATTCAACTCCGCTTCCCTTCAAAGGGCGAGGAATACGGAGCTGAAACGAAAGCATGGGTGTTTCCCTGGATTTCCTAGAATAGGGCTGGAGGATTCCCTTCCCATGTGCTGCCCTGTCTCTGGTAGATTAGGTTGAAGGCTCTTGAAATATTGTCCGGGCAAATCCTCGGGCGTAAAAATCAAAATCTAAATCTGTCAGACAAGAGATTGAATTGCCAGCTTTAAAAATTATTAATACACTTCATTTTCTGTGGTTCTAGCCAGCTCTTTCATCACTTGGGGGCTTCTTGGTTCCCGCCTACCGGTACTTACCGGGAGAACCGGAAGGCTAGTACCAGCATAAGTACCCACCACAGCTTATTACAGAGGGTAAACAGCCAATGTTATTAGTAGATGAGCAGGAAAGGTAGATCAATATAAAGAAATACTGCTCTCATTCACTATTGCCTTTGTCACTGCCAGCCCTCAGAATTTTTCAGTTCATTGGTGTCAGTAAGGATTTACTTCCCTACCCAAGGAGCTGGGGCCAGATGACTCCCAGGCTGCAGCAGATACCGATCAGCATGTAAGCTCGCTTGGGCAGCTATGTAAGAAAATAAAATTTAAGATCACAGCAACTGAAATACGGCTCGAGTTTATAACATCCATATTGGTAGTAGGCAACTTGGCAACACAAGTGGCCAAAACGCATGTCTCCTTTCACTGCAATGCTTGGTGAATACATCAGGTTGGTTAGACAGAGGGGGTATAATGTTTTCATTAGCTGAACGAACACCTAGCGCAGGCCAAGTCTGTTAAGGCTTCTGGAAACATTTTATTCACGGGGGGCAGCTCAGGGGTTAAACTCCGTTTAGCATAGTCACTTCCCCACGAACATGCCATTATTTCATTTGCGGAGCAGCTTCCTCACTAGCGGTACCTAGAGCCTGTCCTTGCATAGCCTAATGGTCTAATGCCTTCAGCAAGCTGTGGCTTACACCACGCATACCTTCTCACCACTGTTATCACTGACGGTTTCCGCAATGGAAATAATCATTCACATGGTAACTGTTGCCAAAACCCTCTGGCACCAGAAGTGCTCCTGGAATGAAAGCCTGGAGGCACGCGGGAGCCCGAACAGCTGCAGTGGCAGCACAGCCGGCCAGCGAGCGGGGTTCGAACCGCGCGAGGGGGAAAGACGCAAAACTTTCCTAGAGGAAAGCTACACTTTGTCTTACGTGCACACACCAAATTACATTTTGTGTTTGACATCAGCCAGAGGTAAGCCTCGAGCTCTGCCTGGGCCTTACAGACAAACTCAATCACACATTGAGCCGCTCTATTTAAATGTATTTATACGCAGAGATGCTGGTGTCTGCGTACGCTAGTCTTTGCTCGGTGTATATAAACATCGAGGCCCTCGCTCCCTGAACGAGGGCTACAAGTTACCCGCTTGTAAAGTTATAAGCGGACATAGTTAAAGGATAAAGATTTTGTTCTCGTAAGCCATATGACATTGCCTACCCAGTCATAGAAAAAGATAAAGTAACCTAGTCTAAGCTTTAAGCAAAACCAAGGCGCACACAACAACACAAATACATCCACGTAGCCATTTCACTTACCTTCATGTGCGCAGCGCTTCCATCTTCTCCGGAAGGCCAGGCAGAGAGGCCGGGCAGAAGACCCTGGCAGCCACGATATGAGGACTTCTTGTGTGGGGGTTGCAGCTTTATTTAAGTGGGCACAGGTGAATATAATCACCAGGACGGTGATTAACTGACGCACACCTGCTGGTGATGCGGGCCTGCCCGTCTGCCCCGGCCCCCAGCTGGGCAGAATCATCCAGGACGAGCACAATGTAAGAAACAAAGATTTTACTTAGGCCCAAGATTTCAAAATGAATCCTGAACGTTTGCCTTCCTGTGCTTATGGTTTCACGTCCACGTACCCGCAAATAGTCCATCACGCGGTCCCATCACTGCATTCGCCTGCGTAGGTTTTGAATGAGTTTGAATACTTCCATGCAAAAGTGCCATTTTCCACATATTCGAGTTTCAAAGATGGCTGTAAGTGTTCTCAGGCCCTTGGTAGGTTTACACATTTTTAGTGAGTTAAAACAAACAAACTGCATCCATTATTTTTGTACAGTTAAATTGTATAACTTGATTACCTGACAGGGTATCGGCAGCATGAGGTCCTCTATGGGTCACAGCTGAGCTGGATTTCCCCGGTTTTGACCAGAAGGAGAGAACATTCTTCCGGGCAACACCCATCAACTCAAGTCTGGAAAAAAAGCATGCAAAATGCAGCCAGACAGCCCCAAAAGAGCATGTTTGTCCCTTCAGATGAAGCAGAAATAAAATCGCATCCCTGTCCCTCTGGGCATACCGTCCCACACCAAGACCCTCAGCCGCAGCCCGGGTGGCCGCTTCTTGCCCTGATGTCTCAGGCCATCGCCCGGAGGCGGCTGGGGCTCTCTCTTGTATCCCAGCTGGACCCCCGCGCCCCGTGCGATGGGTGAAGAGCCCCCAGCGCGCTGCAGGTGGGCAGCCCAGCAGGTAGCAGCATGCACCCGTGCGCACCAACGTCTCCTCTCCCCGAGAGCCCCTGCAGAACTGGGGGGCTGCACGCCCCCGGGTGGGCTGCCACCTGGGAACAGGCCTTGGCTCCGCGGGGTTTGGGGCAGAGCGACGCGCTGTAACACCGCGCCTCCGAAAAAGATAGCGCAGCCCCTTGTTAGCACTGAAAAATGCTCCGCAGCATCCAAGCCCCGTGGTGCTCCCAGCCCGCGCTGACGGGCGAGCTAATTGTCAGCGTGCCACTGCCTCTGCTCCCTGTGTGGCCTTGCAGAATAAGCCATCGTGATGGCTGCCAGTAATGAGGAAAACTGGTGTGGTTTTATTTTGTTTCTTTTTAAATAAACTTGCAGTCCTTAATCTAGCAGGCTGGAGTCCAGGCTCGACAGCCCAATGAGTAATGAGGTGCAAGGGAAGACAGGATGTAGAATTAGGAGGTCAGGGCTGAAGGTTGCCCCAGATTTAATCTCGAGGTTGGGCAGGTTACATCTCTTCCCCACCTCTCCTTCTCCTCCTCCTCCATGCCATCGTTCTTGGACACGGGGCGTAGATACACGCTTACAGGGGCAACGGCCTGCCCAGCTCGCCTGGGGAGCCAGAGAGGGTGAGAACTCAGCAGGCGATGTCCCGCTTGTCCCCCCCGGCCCCATCTGGGGCCTTCCCGGGAGGCTTTTGGGCTGAGGCACGCGGAGCTCTGCCCTGGGCACCTGGCACCCGCCTCCACTTTCCCACCTCGCCTTGCGGAGAGGCGTCGTTCTGTTGTTCAGCTTGTTCAGACGCATGCAGATGAATGATACGTGTGTACCTATAGATACCTGCATAGGCTGGTAGACCTTTACAAATATTAAGTATATATTAAGATAATACTAAGTACTTCTGAAACTGAAATCTCTCTTCAAAATAAAGTCAAACTACTCATGTATATCTTTTCCTATTTTATACACACTTGCCCTGTTCCTCCTGTTCCCTTTTCCCTCCAAAGGCAGCTGCTCAGGCAACTAATTTTCTTCAGCGGCAAACTGCATTTTTAGTTGTTTTACCTTTGACTAGAAAAATGCAACACCCCAGACCAGAGTTTCGGTTTTCGTTAGGCTGATACATTGCGAATTTGTTTTCCAATTTACCCCTGTTGAGTAGAGGCACAGGGAGCAATGATAGCGGGCTAGTTTACCTTCACTCTGGTGTACTATTCCCGATCTTTACTCTGAGGACTGTTTACAGTCATATAGGAGAGCAGAACAGGGGATTCTCATGGACCGGTGCATTAGAGGTGGACCAAAACCCAGACTGTCGAGTTTTTTATGTTGGCTTCTTGGTTTCTATGCGTTGTTGCCAAAAACCTGAGCTCTAACCTTTTATTTGTTGAGCACCTGAGCTCTGGGCTCCGCATGACCCCGCACCGCGGTTATGTACTATCTGAACGCAGGAAACGCTAAACGTAACTAAGAGAGGCCTACTTCATATAGCGGGATAACCCCTGACGGAGCGCACGGAGCTTGGGAAATAACCCTTCCTGTGTGCCAGCCGCTGTCCTGGCCCTCGCGCCCCCGCACCACCTGATGCCCCTGCGGCCCGGGGGTGGGCGCCAGGAGAGGGCAGAGCCTCCCCCCGGCCTCGTCCTTTGGTATGGCAGCACTAGCAGCTTGCAGCAGAGGCGGCTGTCCTTTTCCAGATACGGCAGTTCAAGAGGCAACGGGGGAATCGGACTCGCCCGACGACTCTGGCGACGTTTTGCGTTACACTACCGAGATCACCTTCGCGTTGGTACCCGTCAGTAAGCATTAATTTCCTTTTGATACCTGTTCTAGCCTTTCAGCCTAGCTCAAACCAGATCTCAGCATAAGAAAACCAGACTTATTACCACATGCTAAAAGTAATAAATAATTTTTCCTGTTGGACGTAGTATTGGCAAAGTTTGTGACCGCGGCTGAATTACAGCCATGCATGCACTACACATGCATTTATTCATCATCTAAATTATTTTTGGCAGCAAATAAAGTGCGCTGATTAAAATTTAAGAGTTATACCTCGACTCGTTCAAGACGCTCTAATCAGCTCACCTTGGCTCAGGTGTCCCTCCGCTTGCCAATAGTCTTTAACATGCATCAAGGAAAAGAATATAGTCAGCAAATCATGTCGTTTCCATGGTGACCGCAGGTGGCCGCGTGCTCGCCTCCGCTACAGATGAACAGATAAAAGGTCACCGGTATCGATGGCGCCGGGAAGAATCATGCGCGGGCTATTTTGTGGACTTCTGTGCTAATGCGGGACCGGGAGGAAGTCAGGACTTCAGCAACGCTTGAATCCCTTCGGCTCGGTGCCACTGCAACTTCACCGCGTGTTTCAGTGACTTCGTGGTCCGTGGCTCCGGCAGCAGTGAGAACGACTCTCTGTTTTGAGATGGGCCGCTATCAAGTGCATTAAAATACTCGGGAGAAGCGTGGCTTTACCTCTGACGGGTTGGTAGGCACGGTGAGCAGCTCTGTACTTTTAAGGCAGCGCTTTGAAAGAGGGGCAAGCGTAAGAGTTTAATTATAGTTTTTTTCCTGACAGTGAAACAACTCTGTAACCCGTGTTTGTGTGTTGTCAAGCTGCAAACCCTAAACCAGCAAAACAAGCAAAGCAAAGGAAAAGAAGTTCACACTGGCTCACATTCAGTGCTGTTCTGACAAAATATTTTCAGCTGTTTAGTATAATGTCTGGTGTATATTGATGTGTATTGAT
>NW_010529936.1:101084-109866 GCF_000687285.1 Phaethon lepturus
AACCATGGCCATAAGCTGCGAATGGGAATAAACCTAAATTGGCCTTTTAGATATGGTTGAAAAGTTGTGGTGTTGCAGTGTTTTACTGCACTGTCACGACGGTATGAATTTCTTGGGGTCTGAGGTTTAAATCAGATGCGATATCCCACTCACCCAAGTATCCTGTTTATAGGTTTTGTTATTAATAATCTGTTTACTGTTTTACAACTGCCACGGCTTAATCAACTGGTGTTAAGTAGATAAGATAATATTGTATTACGAAGGGTGTAACTCCTGATTAATTACGTTTCTAAACAAAACATAGCAATTAAACGCCAGCTATCTTCAGGCACCTTAGGAATATAGGAATATATGCTAGGAATATATGCATCTCCTCCTCAGTCTGAAATGTGGGGAATTCAGATGTGTTTCGGCATGGCTACGTGAGGAAGCTCTTCTGCGCTTTCCATTTTATATGGATCTATTGCCATGCCCTTTCCTAAGACGAAAGGAAGTTCATTTGTCATAGTTGCCTGTTCCCAAAACTATAAAACTCAGCAGGACGAGCGGTCGCATTTGGTGCACCAGTAGCCAGGTCACGGCAAAAGCAGCCAAGAGTTTGATTATTGGAGTTCAGCGAAGGTTCATGGAAGCAGCAACATTTCGGTTTGATCCACGTAATGCGCTTGTGACTGAAATGAAAACATTTTACTCATTGTGGGAAAGTAATGAACACCATTTCAAATCCGCAACTTGACAAAGGATGTTGGCAGAGCTACCGAGAGTAAGGTGCCATGACACTATTGCAGTTATAATGATTAATCTATTAATGGGTCTGTAATCATTGTTTGGCAGCATGGCTTGATTTACTTCAAAGAAATAAATATCCCCGTGCTCTAGGAGGCGATTTAATTTTCTTTTTGGTGAGTCTTGGATCCCCAAAGAAAGCAAATGCCTGCAAAAAGACTGCATTGACCTTGCGCTCATTACTCCTTAAAGGCAGCAGTGTGCGTGGGGGTAGAGGATGGGGGAAAAATTGCTTGGTAGAAGTAAAAGGTCTATTCACTAAAGTATTCGATACTTCTAGGCACCCCTCATCCTTAAACGCACGCAGAAGATGAATGTGACACCTTAACTGGGCACTGCATTCCCACAGCTTCCCCGTGTCCATCTTCACGGCCAAACTAAGATCCGTGAGCTAAGTGACGCAGTTCAGAAAGGTGGCCAAAAAAAGGATGCTTAAAAGTTTCCTTTTCGTGGCTCCTTAGATTTTTAAAACTGTATTTGCAAAGAAAACCATTTACAGGAGGAGGTGAAAGCCATTTTGAAAAACCAGCTCAGTTTAGCTAACCTGATTGACACTGCCGTTTAACAAAAACAGAATTCAGCCGTAGTGGGACTTCATGTTACTCGCTTTCGCTGCGAAGAAAAGGGCTAAAAGCAGAGATTTCGAAATGAGCAGCAGTATCACGTTTCCGTGTCCTTTACTGTATTCCACAAGGTGATCAGGATTCCAGCTGGCCATTTTGCTTTCACGGTCTTGAACAAACCTCACATGAGTCCTGGTGCATAACATTAGCAAGGCCTGAATAGCCGGTACATAAAGACTCTGCAAGGGGCTCAGCAGCCCAATCGTGAGCCCACACTTACCGGACACCTTTTCTGAAAGGTCCAGCGGCCCCTCCATTGGGACTTCAGGCAGGATTTCTTCTGTTCCTTTCAGGTGGGAAAAAGCTGCCCACAATGCCACCGACACCAGGCCATCGGTTGCCTTGAAGTTTTGCCAAGAGTGTCAGAGGGGCCAGAGTTTGACCGTCATCTTAATAGTTGAAAAAATGGATGGCTCTCTTGTTCTGCTGCTGCCCTTCCGCAGCCAATGGGTCAGTCATTCCTAGGCTGCAGCAGCGTACCTTCTGCGTAAGCAAGTTACAGTATTCACATTGTGTTTGTAAACCCAGATTTCCATTTTAGACCTGAATAAGCTCATAGGTAACTGGAAACTTGCACAATTAATCGCAGCCAGCGTGACATTAAAAGCAAGCTAGTCACAACTGTTGCAAACAACCAAAGGAGTCTCGTCCCGGGTCTAACGCACGTGAGGTTGGAGACACCTGTAACCTGCAGAAGAGCAGCTTCTGGTATGTGATTTGAAGCCCGTGCTGTGTACAGCGGGCAGTTCTCATAGAGATTACGCTGCCACTGTCCTCTTCATCTCTTGGCAAACTCTACCTTGTAGTCTTTTCAGACTGTGCTCTCGACAAAGTCTAAGAGAATTGGCCGTCTACTGCTATCAGAAGCCAGGAGGATTTGGATACCCAGCACTGCTTGGCTCCTTTGCAACCCTCAACTTCAAACAGTTTCTCAATATTTCATGGCATTCGTTGCTAGAAAAAAATAATCCCTCCAACCAAAAAGAAAATCAAATTGTAAAAAGCAGAAATAAGGCGGACGTCCTTTTCATGCCCCGCTACCCATGCAGAAACTACTCAGGTTGCTAAGGGTTAAATCCAATCCTGAACTGGCCCAATCAGGTTCATTTTTGCCGTCTTATTAGGTTAAATAAATAGAAACTTCTTGCAATATCCATCCATAACGATAAGCAATTCCCACTATAATGGATGGCTAATATATAAATTCAGCCCACATCAGTTTTGTGTCAACTAGCAAAAACAGAAACAATGGAAACTAGACAGTCATGGCTCTGCATAGGTCAACAACCAAGGTTATCTGTATTCAATTACTGGTATCTGCAAACTTGCATACTGTCAGCTGATCATAGACTAAATGAAAACTTATCATGCACAGAGGCAGCAAATACATTTATTTGAAGCAGGCATCGTATTAGTTCATTGGTTTGACTGTGGTTAAGGGAAAAAAGGGGGTTATCAGTCTTTTGGGAAATACTTTCAAATATAACCTGCAGCAAATATCTAAAAGTGGGGATTATCTATGTTATAAATCTTTGTTCAAAAAGTAGAAAAGGAACAGAAATTGCTCCGTAGCCCTCTAAGACGATAAATTATATTATTTAACAATAGATAAACTTAGGGCACCTTTCCTGTGGTACAGCCCTATTGTGAATCAAGCTTTAATCTGCTTCACCTCAACATCTGTTCGGTGGAACCAAAGATCTGGCTGTATTGGACACAGACAATAATTTGTTTGTTAACCACTTCTCCGGAACAATATATCATTTCAGAAAACAAAGCCTACTAACACAACGCATATTTATCTGTTTCCTCTATCTGTGTTCCTTTTTCCATAAGTGCAAGTTCAGGCTTTTGAAATGTTTTCCTAGCGATAATTTGTGATGCTGTTAGATTCATAACCCTGGAAAAATAAGATTTTTTTTTTTCAAGGTTTTTTTCATCTTTGACCAACAGATGTTCTGTTCGAAATCTGAACGTACTCGTGATGTACGTACTAGCAAATTATAATTGTTAACGCCCCTGTGGAAGGAAATTGTCAATAAATATTTGCTATCACTAGACTGTTTGGAAACAAAGGCATTCGCTTCACAGAAGTTCATGTGCTCAACCTTCCTATTCGGCTTTTCCAACAGTCTATTCAATTAGACATTTAACATTTTGTTTGTTTTTAGAAAAGGAAGTGAAAAATAGCTTCACAGAAACAAAAATAAAACATAAAAGCCTGCGGGCATCCTGTATTCCATTGTAAAATAACACTTCAGCTCATTTCAGTGATACAAAGGTGACCACAGAAACAAGCTGTGATCTAGCTCCAGCATTTTACCAGGGCACACCAAAGTGGCAATCGAGGAATAAAAACCACCTGGGGTTGTGATGCAGAGAAACGACCAACCATCTGTCTTCTAATGAGAGCTATCCACCCCTACAGATAGTCTCCCCCGCCCAGACGACCTCGCTGAAAACTACATTTACCTGCAAGTCCCCACCTCTGGTGAGAAAGAGAGACAGTGAGACAGTGTCTGGCTGGTTCATACTTGCCGCTAGTATTTTTAAACGTCGGACTCCTCCCTCCATTGAAGGGGCTAAAACTTCTTTCTTTCCTTCTCTCTTTCTCTCTCTCTTTCTTTCTTTCTTTTGGCTTGAAACAAGTAAATCACTGTATTTTCAACAAGAGGATGGTGAGCTGGCATAGCCTGTCAGAACTGTCCTGCAGAAATACCATATCCTGCCATATCCTGCCACTTCAGTGAGGAGCTCTGCACCATCCTTGTATTGTGTTATACTGTATTGTGCTGTGCGGTAGTGTCTTCTACTGTATCCTGTATCTCATTACATTCTTTTATCTCCCTTATTGTATCGCTGGGTGTGTCTGAACCCCTTCTAGTGCTATACAAAAGAATAGGACTAATGTCTAACACATGCTGCGATGATTTGGGGAATCGATCTCTGCACCACTAAAATTAATTCCCTTTTATAGAGCGGACTGCGCCGCATCTGTTTCAGACAGCAAACCCCATATGGACTGGAGTTTCCTGGCCATCTCTGCAGCCTTTTGTCCTCTCGTTGATGCACTGACCGTAGGACATGCAGGATACATCCTTTCACCTGGCTACAGGGCTAACAGTGGAGCATCATTAAAATGGGAAAAATCAGCCAGGCAAATCAGACAGAGAAATGGCTGCCACCCAAGGCAGGGGAACTTTTCCAAGTCTGAACCCTAGGCAGGCAGCAACTTAGTAACTCTTTGTTTTGTGGATTCATTTGATGAGCTGATCAAGCTGATAAGAGGGCACCTGAGGTGTTACACAAACCAAGAGAGACTGAGAATCCATGTTTCTGAGAAGTCCGAGGCAGGAATTTGTGTCTAGAAGCATTGTGACCTACTTAGAAGACTCTGACTTAAGCCCCAAATAATGCTCTTGCTCAAGCATGAATTACAAGCAGCTGAAGAAAGATGAGCTTTTGCACTTGTGCTCCAGCCAAGTTTGCCCACATCTAATGAGGAAAAGTGGGACTCGGTGCCATTTTGTATTCCCGTGACGTGGTGCAGATGGAGAAGCTACTCTGAGTGCGGGTCCAGAAGCCGTTCACCCACTCCTCCAGGCGCTCCACACGTCCGGCCTCGTGCCTCTCCTTGCAGAGCCTGGAGCTGGAAAACATCAGGTTCAAGGGTGGACGGAGCAGCAATGGCTGCAAGAAGCTGCCTAACAAATGGGAACCGGAGCTGGCAGAAGCACCGGTGCATCGGGGATGGACTGGGCTGGAGCAAAAGAATTAAAAGCCCTGTGACCAGAAGCCTGGAGAGTTAGAGAGCAGCAGCCACCCGTGGAGAGAGGGGAAATGCTAAGCTAGCCCACCTAAACGCGGTACAATAGTCTCAGTACGGTAAAATTCCCGGGGGCAAAGAAGGTGGTGAAAATACGGGTCCCGTTTCGCCCCCATGCTGAGTGGATGCCTCGCTGTGTGCCGAGTCTGGGCGGGTGCCTTGTGTGTTGTGTTGCTTGGGCCAAGGTCCCACAGAATAAAAAAGCGAGTCCAAATTGAAAGACGCTATGAGTCAGTCTTCTGATGAAAGAGAGGAACATGATGTTGGGGCTGGCAAACATGATAGTGCTGTGGGATTGAAAAAAAAGAAAAAGCCCTCTGAGAAAGGAAACACAATTGATGGGAGAAGGAGCAAAATAGGACATGTTCTCCAGGCATGCTTCGGACTGATCAGCTGAGATGTTTGCAAATGTGAGGAACAAAGAAGACATCCTCTTCATCGCATGCACTGGGCTGGGCTTCACGCAGTCTGCAGAGCATCCCGGCGTCCGTGGTGGGGCCGGGACTGACCTCCACTCGCCGCGTGGCCCGCCTTCGGCAGGCAGGGGCCGAGCAGAAGGGAGAGCTCGGTTGCTGCCTGGACACGGTCTCACAATGTGCAGTACCAGGGACATAAAGTATGTGCGTATTATGGAAGTGCAAAGTACAAAGCGTTACCTAAGTTACAGCTCCTACTGTCTGGATAAATTTGTGACTTGCCGGTTTGTGAGCACTGTTCAATATAAAACCACTTAAGAATTATCTTGGAAAATCTTTACGTTTCTCTCCTCCCCTGTGAGGCTTCCTGTTCCCTGAAAGGCGAATGCCTGGTGCTGCAGGTTTCGTGGCCATGGCTGTGACTCCAGAAGCTGCCGGTGCCCTTAAGCAAACAGTAACTCGACTCTAACCACCAGCCAGAAGGGCTGATTACGAACGTGCTGTCCAGCTGCACCTCTGACGCGTGCAACCCTGGCTCTTGGTGAGCATCGCCAGCCTCACGACTTCAAACGGTGCTTGCAGTGGGAAAAGTCGCTCTCTACCACCCTTTATTTTCTGCTCCTGCTTCTGTGCCATAGCTTTCCTTCTTCAGGGGGTGTTATCCAACCCTAGATACGGGGTTTTTGTTCATCCGTTCATCACACCCTGAGCAGTTTCCCCCCTTCGTTTGCGTCCGTTCTCACCTCAGCGCTATGCCAGGCAGCGCCGAGCCGGATTTTCAGTGCTACATCTCTGCCTCCCTTCTCCCGGCGTGTCGTGGCTTTGGCAGTGCGTGAGCTCTTCCAGTTGGGATCCAGAAGCCAGAAAGATGTAAAGAATAATAATTGAGGCATGACATTGACCTTCACCGTAAAGGTGTTTTAGTCCGGTTTTAAGGCTACCTGGGATCCTGACCACATCCCCCGGAGGTGGGAAAGCACTGGGTATTGCACAGCCAGTTTGGGCATGCTGCGAGACAAACCTTCATCGAGAGGCATGGCGTAACAATCACGCTGATCGACCCACGCGGACAAAGCGGGCAGGCCTGCAAGCCGGCACTTCCTAGGACCGCAGCTTTAAGTGAGACTAACCTGAGTTAAAGCTCAACTTCTAATCATCCCGTACCACCTGCAAAAGCAAAAATGAACGGTGTCGGTACCACCGGGCAATGGCAAGGCGAAAGCAGGAATTGTATGGAGGGCACAGAATGGAGGAAAAAACCTGACTGTGAAGGATAGCTGAACTTGACATGGTTCTGGTTAGCAAGAGAAGTGTTTTCTACATAAAGGCCCCACATTCAAAGACACCATTTTAACGGAGCCCCAGCAGCACTGGCAATCCAGGCAGGGTAAAAGGAATAGTAGAAGAGGCGGCTGTTGTTCAGAAAACAGTTTCTGGAAAAAATTAAAGTTCTCCTGAGGCATGTAGAAAATTTCCAGGGTACTATATTATTATTGTTGTTATTATTATTACCCTTGATCTTTTGGAAGGTGGGGCGGGAGCACAGCAGTTTTAAAGAAAGAAGACAAGACATCTGTAGCCTTGAAAAAGAAAAGCACGAAGACGGCTAGGCTCTCCTTACAGCATTTTTAATTATCTTCCTTAAGTTTCCCAAATAAAAACACATCACATTGAGCCTCACCCAATAAAACTATGTGGGCAAATACAATACCCGTTGCCTAATCAATATCATATTGCTCATGGCTTTAGCTTGTTCGATAGCTGAGATCACCGACTCCTGAGTTGCACCCAAGGATGCCAATATCTGCTTCACGTTGGACAAACTACATTTGTCATTCCCTGTAACCGAGTTCTTTAATCTCGTTAATAACCCACAGATACTAAAATAGAGCTTCAAATAAACTGGCTGCAATACACCAGGTTTCCAGTGTGCACTTTTAGCTCCAGGGGTGATGCGTCGCGGGTTAAATAAGCCCGCTGGCCCTGCAGAGCCTGCAGCCCTCCTGCCCCGCTGCTCCTGAACTTGGACACCCAGAAATGGCAGAAATTGCAAAACACGAAAACCCAAGAGAAGCTGTCAGATGCAGAGCATTAGAGGCCATGGAAGACAACAGAAACGCTGAATTGTATTCGTATTCTTTGCATCACAGAGCCCATGCCACGTTGCCCGTTAGCTCAGTGCATGCAGTGACCTTAACCCTGAAGGCGGGGGAGGCAGGGGACACCTCCTTGCACCCCATGCCTCGTCTTCCTGAGCTCTCCTGCGTATGGCAGCAAACCCGCATACGCCAGCGTAAGAAGTATGCATCAATAAATTATCTTCATTGGAAACACATTGCAAACAAAATGCAAATGGCAAGAAAGTGCTTGTTCTCAAAGGCCTGTCTTGAGAGTTCATCTACCCAGATTGTAAACACTTGATAAGTATCCTGCTTTGCAGGCTAACTGTCTGTATGGCAGATCCCAGGACCAGGCTCCTGGGATTTCAAAATGTATCACGAAATAAAAACAGCTGCAAGGGAAACTCATATGACTAGGATAGGTGCCATATAGCAATTAACAGCCAGAAGTTTTGATCTGGAAAATCACATTTATTTTAATTGCTTCGCTGTTGTGTTCATAAAGAATTTGGCTCATTTGATTATTTTCCTTATTAGATATACTACTTAACTTTGGAACAATGTAGTCATTAGTTCCATTGTTCCAGGTTTTTCATTGCAGTGAAATGAATGACAGAGACATGTTCTGCAAGGAAGACTGTTTATAAATATTTATCATAGCCTTAACAGATATTTGTGTAATCCATCCTAATTTTTCTAGCACGTAATTCACCAGTTATTTAATCTGTTGCGCGATGAGTGGCAGGTTTCTTAACCTGTGAGTTCAATAAGGTATTTAAAGTGTGTGATCCTTATCAACAGAACGGGAGAGCAACGGGGGTTTTTTAATATTCCTTTGAAAGCTCCTATTCTCTCCATTTTCCTTTAGCGGTCCGTTTAGAGAAGACACATGTGTCTGATTGCTTTCACCGCTGTCATTTATTTACTTTTTGACTCAGCAGCCCCTGCCCAGTTCCCCTGGCAGCGGCGGGTGCGGGACGGGGCCGCGCGTGCGCAGGCAGGGCCGGGAGC
>NW_010529937.1:0-488 GCF_000687285.1 Phaethon lepturus
AATGGCAACCAGGTCGTAGCTTTCCAGCAGCGCGGTGGCTTCCGACTCCTCTTTGTTGCCCATGCTGCGTGCATGCGTGCATTGTTGTACAGGCACTTCAGCTGGGCTGTCAGCCATGTCACCCTCTTAGAGGTCTTTTTCCTGTGCAACAGGCTGAGGGGCCTCGCTAGCACCCCGTCCCTCTAACCTTGGTGTGTCATCCCACAGCTTGTCATGGGTAAGCCTGATATTATCCCCTTGACACAGGCATGCCTGATATTGTCCCCCTCCCACTTCGAGTCTAGTTTGAAGCCCTGTCTATAAGCCCCGCTAGCTTGCGAGCAAAGACCCTCTTCCCCCTTTGAGAAAGGTTAATCCCATCTGATGCCAGCAAGCCAGGTGCCGTGTCGGCCATCCCATTATCAAAAAACCTGAAATTGTGGCGGTGGCACCAGTCACGGCGACATGTATTAATAGACTAGGCGCATCTGTTTCTTCCTATGTTGCTG
>NW_010529938.1:0-223 GCF_000687285.1 Phaethon lepturus
TGTTCCTTTTTCAGAGTCCTCTTTTCAATCACGTACTGGAGTTTTACTTTAAATACTGCTACTACAAGCATGGATCCCCTTGGTCAAAGACAAATCAAATTAAGCCCTTTAAAAATTAATCACCACCTGTATTCTCCACAACTATCTGGGCATACTTACTCCATTATAAATCAGCTGTTGTCTAAGTTAAGTGTTACGGCCTCGTTGAACAGGTTACGGGTCG
>NW_010529938.1:533-764 GCF_000687285.1 Phaethon lepturus
AACTGACCTCCTCTTCCAACAAACTGCTGGTTGACAGAGAGGGAAATTTCAGAAGTTCAGCAGCAGTCACCAGAGCAGCAGGAGGTAACACAGTATCAGTACCACTACAAAAAAAAAAAAAAGTTATTATTCAAACAGCGTTTTCAAGTGCTACTGGAAATAGAAAGTCCAAGGTGAGAAAAGGTTGACCACTGTAAACAGGAAAAAAAAAATTAAAAAAATCTTCATCAG
>NW_010529939.1:0-2467 GCF_000687285.1 Phaethon lepturus
ACAAAAGAAATAATAATAAAAAACCCAAGTAAGGCCAGATTCTCTCTCTTTATATATAAATATATATATATATAAACAATGGGAAGGGGAAAGGGGAGCACACAGAAGACACCAATGATGCATCTGAAACAACAAATGAGAGTGAAGCAGACATTTATAAAAAAGATGAAAAGGAAAATATTTTGAACATGCACCTCGATTTTACGGCCCTCTACCACGGTGCCGTGTAATTTCTCCCTCGCCCTGTCCGCATCAGCACTATTTTCGAAAGTTACGAAACCAAATCCCTGCATGCAGGAGGGAGAAGGGGGGAAAACAACATGCACATTATTATTTCAGTCAATGACCACTTGTTTGCTTATGTTCTCTCTCTTTAATTTAATATTTTCTTGTCCTTGCTTCATTTCTGTAACATGCAAATTAGAAAAATTATAATTGTACTGAGATGTGCAATAAATAAGCGACAAATGTGAACAAATTTTTTCTGTCATCAGTTACATAATACCCTGAGAAATTCAAAGAATGATACCAAAAATACCCTTCTACACGTCACTACAGAGGAAAATAAATCTAATGATAAGAAAATGAAATTAAAATAAATTAGTAGTCTTCACATAGAAAAAAAATGAACTAATGAGAAAAGAAAATGAACCACATTTTAATGACATGCAGATCTTTCAACGAAATAAAAAACATGTGCACAAAATTCAACACTGAATGTCAATATACTCTAAAACATTGTCTACTCAATCATGCTGTTGTGATCATAAGAAACATTGTTCCCATGCAACACTAGGGTAACTGAAACTTTTGTCAAACTATACAGCCTTTACTTATTTTTTTATAAAAGAAAAAAAGAAAAGAAAACCACCAACAAAACAAAAGTACTTTCAGAACAAAGTATAAACTTTCTCGTATTAACAGATCAAATAAAATCACATGATGTGAATAGAAAAAGAAACTCTGATAAAGGAATAAAAATGCAAACGTTTTGAATAAGTTTCACTGGTTCATTTACTATTTATTTATATTACTTTCCATATATAGAACATGCAACTGGTAAAACTCCAGAATCCCGTGTTAGTGGGATGGGAGAATACTCAATAAATACGAAATTCTGCCTATGAGAAATGCTTTGCTTTATACTACTAGGCTAAACAAACATTTCCAATCCTACTAAAATTCTTTTTATTGTGCTAGTTAAATTAAACACTGCTTACAACGGTAAATATTTTTTAAGAAATCAGACATCAAAAAACATTTTAGAAACATACACCAACCCTTTGAAGTAATTCTTACATGAGCACTACAATGCCTTTGCGTGCTTTCCCAAAGTTATCCAAACAAATGAGCTTCTACATCCTTGGCGTTTCATAACAAGAAACATTTGCAAGTTACACGTTGCCACTTTTTATAAAGAATAGGCATTGCTGCTGCATATTTGAAGTTCTACTACAACCTTTTTCTTTACTGTTACTTTAGCTTGAACTATGGAGTAAAAGCTTTCCTCTGTGCTGTTCCTCAGCAATAAGCCATGCATCATGTCTCCTCATTCTCCAGTCCATTCACTAATTTTTGTGGTCAGTATTCACACACTTACTCTCTGCAGTTCTACCTATTATGTTCATAGTGACTGACTAAAAAAAAAAAAAAAGGAAAAAAGAAAAAAACAAAGGAAGATATTTATACATTTATTTATACATTTTATACAGAGAAGAGACCAAATATGAAACTAAGGCAAAACCGACACGAAGCATTGAGAAAAACAATGGATATGAGCTACAAAATTAATTCATCAACAAAAAGAGTTAAGAAACTATCAGGAACATTATGTGAGTTATTTGGGTTATTTTACCTACTCAAAGAACATATTTATTTATGCCAGTTTAAAACATAAAAAGTGACATTTATATACAGTAGCAGTTTATGTTCCATTCTAAGTAGCTTACACAGATTGCCTGTTGCTCTTTTTTCCCCCCTCTGTTAAAGACATGCTGAAGCCTGAGCTCAGAAGTGCTGTATCAGCAGTTCCACTTCTAGCTGAAGCAATTCTCAGAACACCTGACTGCACACATTTTCTCCACTCTACCCTCCATAATTTTAGCATAGAGCCTTGACCTCGCTTTGTCACAAGACACTGAGGATGTAACTCCCTTTCCCCCAAAGCACCAGGAGTGTTCAAGAGAAAGTAAATCCTCCTCCTCAGTGCTAATCCCTGTGTTTTAGACACCTGCATAGGCTTTTCTTATACCTAAACCCATCCTCAACTTTAAACTTTTTATTTCTTCTTCAACTGCTCCCTCCCATCTTGTAAAAGCTCTGTAACAAAACCCTCATCACTTAAGATGCCATTAAGAAAACTTCACAACAGAAAACATTACTGAAACCATCCATCCAGCAAGCCTAACTCCATGCACTAGCATAAATCCCCCCAGTTCTCTTTGTTCTGCCCTCTCCTCCCTGCTGA
>NW_010529939.1:2498-7752 GCF_000687285.1 Phaethon lepturus
CCCTTCTCAGAATTGCAAACATTTGGTGAGAATTGTTTAGCCAAAATTTTGAATCAGTTGTCTTAGCTCACAGCACTTCCAGTTAATTTTTTTTCAAACAACTGAAGGGAAAGATAAAAACCTAATTATATTAAAAAATCAGAAAAAGATATAAAGTGGAGCCACAAGCCAAGATAAGAGAGGAACTTCAAAGATTCTGAAAAGAATACTCATTTTAATTTTAAAATTTCCTATGTTGTACTTATCCTCATAATTAACACTATTTAAATTAAGCTCTTATTATTTATGCAAATCTTTAATTTTACCTAGCTGACACAGAAACTCAATCACAGAACATAGATTCATTCATCACATATTCAAATATCTACACAAACACGTTAACATTAATTTTATATGCAGCTGATTCAATAGCTACTTTAACTTAGCATACTGTGTATTTTATTAACTGGTAAAGTTAATTTCTGCATTTTATTTTTAAGTCTGTCAGATGATTTAGTAATAGCCAAGTTAGTACATGAGAAGGGTCTGTTTTAAATTGGGAGGCGCTTTGGAGCTCTTCTTGTTTGAAGAAATCTATGTTAATATATTCTAGATATTAATACATACACACAAAAACAGATTTACAAAAGTGTATGTGTAGTATATAATGTATAGAGCATTAATTTACAACTGTAAAAAAAAGGGTACTTGTTGATGTTCCTGTATCTTTGCAGCCTTGCAATTGTGCCTGAGACAAAAGCCATTCGCAGCTCCTCAGAGAGCTGCAGTGTTGAAACAGCAGAATAGTGTTAAAATATGCACAGTAATGGAAGCTATATTTCAAATTGTCCTTCCAAGATGAGCGGTAAACACAGAGAAAGGTAAGTTACGAGCAGTTTTTAATGTTACTTTGATCAACAGCTTCAAGAATTGGCAAAGATAAGTCTCATTTAACACAGGTTCTGAGAAAGATCTACACCAAAACAATACCGAAATTCTTGCAATCCTTACAAAAAGAAGAGTTTCAAATGTCATAAGTGTTGCCATACAATTCTAGCGAAGCTATCTTCATTATTATTATGCTCCCAAATAGAAATGTGTAGTATGAAACTTGTGTTATTTTAGGGTTTCTTTTATGGAGAGACTCCCTTCTGCAAAATTATTGTATGCTTTATGGTGGTGCTGCACCATTATGTTTTTTGAATCT
Source organism: Phaethon lepturus (assembly GCF_000687285.1). Taxonomy (NCBI): domain Eukaryota; kingdom Metazoa; phylum Chordata; class Aves; order Phaethontiformes; family Phaethontidae; genus Phaethon; species Phaethon lepturus. The sequence continues at coordinate 3,685 of NW_010529939.1, forward strand.
GCAATTCCATTTTTCTTAACTCTTATGGTACAAAAATCAGCTTACTTCTGTTGTTTTTGCAATAATCGTCTTAAACATTAATTATTGGAATAAAAAGAAATAAACAAAAACAGAAACAAAAACAATTTCTAGCAATTCTTTTATGCCAAACTACTGCTAAAAACAAATTTGAATTTTGATCCTGCAAACTTTTTTACCTGTACTCAGTTTGAGACCACTTAGTAGTCCTTTCAGTTTCAGTGGAATTTTATGAAAACATAGATAAGCACTGCCAGGAATGGGACTTTAATCTGCTGCGTCTTAAATCCTACAGAATGGACACGAAATATCAGATTAAAAAAAAAAAAAGTTCCTCTTATTCCTAGTCCTATTTTTTTAACTTTTTATTTAATTCAGAGAATCTAAGGGTACTTCTGCAAATCAAAATACTATGTAGCTATATCTGAAATAACTCTAAACAAGTTAAGAAGCAGCACACTTAAGCAATGAGATGCATCACAGAACTGCTTTGAGTATCTTCAGCAGCTTCCTCAGATGCACCAACACAGCGCTGGATAGTTTAGAAGCACTGAATAAGAATAGGACTTCGAGTCTCTAACACAAAGTCTGTAACTCAGGTAGTGACATTATAAGCCTACCTAGAAAAACCTCTTCCTTCTGAAATCCTTTCTAGGAGTTTGTTTTTAGCAAAATGCACTGAGATGTTTTCACTACTGCAAGATCACTATAAAAAAAAAAGTTCAGAAGTACCTCCTCACCCCACCCTCCAAATATTTAAAAAAGCCTTATACTTATGCAGTCTGATGCAGACGTGGTGGTGAAGTGTCCTACTTATGTAAGATTTCATGGCCAAACAAATGTGTAAACCACCACCACCATGACATGTGTACTCAGTTCCACTCCATCTTCAACAGAACCAATCAAAGGCGGTAAGTATGGGGGGACCTGAAATTTATAATACTGTCCAGGAGAAGCAGGTTCTGGACAATCAACATCTTTTACAAACATGACTGAACAAGCTCTAATTTAATGATAATAAATTTCAGCCAGAGCAGGAGATTCTAAGTCACCAAATTCCACACATTTTTGTTGTTTACTGAAAAAACAGTAAATGTTCCCACTGGGTTTGGGCTAGCAGGCAAGGGTGCTAATTAATGAATGTCAGAATTTTTTTTTTTTTAATATAAACCAGGATATTTCAGCTATTCTATTTTAATAAAAAAAGGTGAGGGCTTTAAATTTAGAACATAAATACAAAAATGCTAATGCAAAAATTAACAGAATAAAAATATATGATTTAAGAGAGATTTAGGATACATCTGATTCTTAAAAAATGACAGATTACAATATGTCTATAACAGGAAAAGAATTCCATCGCTAATAATAAATCATATATAATATTACAGGAATACTGAAGCATCGGTGTATAAACATTCTAGTGTGACTGACATGGGAGGAAAAGGAAAAAGATAATCATGCATATGACATACACATAAATCCTTATAATGCAGCTGATATCATAGGTGAAGCATACTGGGCTACAGTTTTGCAGCAGCTAATGATGCTAATGCAGCCATAGCCATTCTATCTTGCTTTATTTCTTAAATATTGAATAAATTGAAGTATGCATTTAAGGCAAAGTAATTTTCAGAAAAAATTACATGTTTGTAATACAGCAAGAACTCTTTTAAATACATGTTAAAATAGATTGTTTTCAAAGGGTTGGTGTACTGAAGTCTTAACTAAAGAGGAAAACATCTGCACTTAGATAACCTAGAACAATCACATATTCTCTCAGCTAATTACTAAGGAGGATAGTTATTAGGTATCATTATCACCTCTCATTTCAATAGGGGGAAAAAATACCTGTACTAATACAAACCTGCTTACAAATATCTGTAAGTACGGACTCATCTTGTAAAATAAACAAGATAATTACCACTGAAGAATAAAAACAGCAGAAATCAACATTCCCGTAAAACAAATGACAGTTTGGAGTAGCTAAAATTACCCCCTTTAAAAGATATAAAATTAGCCCAATGATTTTCATGCTGCTTAGGAAACTGAATGACAGCTCAGAGGATGTTTTCACTAACATGGAATTTCAGACATTATTTTTTACAGAAGTGCAGTTGTTTCCTTTTACTCATATAAATATTTTAAACAAATTAAAAATCTCCATGGGTGAATTAAACTGCTTACCTTTGAGCCTCGCTCATTAAAAATAATTTCAACATCTAAGATTTTACCAAATTGCTGCAAAAAAATAGAAAAGTTACATGAAAATAAGATAACTTCAACACTTCTATCATATATGGTACAAACGTTTGTTTCAGAAAATGGTGCACCACATAAAAAAGTTAAAGGACGTACAACCAAAGATAGTCAAGCACCAAAAAGACACACTGAAGAGAAGCCAGATCAATGCAACAACTATATCGTATGTATCATTACCCTTGTCACTATCATTCCACATATGCATTTATGAACTTACAGTTCAGTGAAACCACCTGACAAAGAGGAAATCATCATTAAACTGTGATCACAGTGAAGTGAGAGCCCCAAATTTCTCTTTTTTATTTTTTCTTTGCACATAGTAGGTTACTTCCTTGTGATCCATCCAGTCCAGCTGCCATCACTGTTTTTTTCATATGTAATATACTACTGATTAATTTGCTTGGAGTATAACAAGACAAGATTAACAGCTTATGTGAACACTGTTGCCCTCTGGTCATCTTTCCCTCTGAAGAACCTTTTTTTCAGGAGACTTTTTGCAGCTTCTTTCCAGGAACAGGTAAAGGAGTTTGGTTACTTCTGCTTTACAGGAGTAAGGTGAAACCAGCTGGGAATTTTGTCACTGGCCTCAAGGAGTGAGGATTTCCCTCCACCCTTGCTGAAAAGGGATAACCATTACTCCCTAAGCAATTCTTGTCTCACTAGAGTATAGTTTGGAAAACTAGAATGGATACTTACTTGTTGGGGATTTTTTCAGTTTTATTATAATATTAATAATATAATTATTACTATTACCTTACAATAGCATTCACGATCATCTAGGTATTGTTCACACACACAAAACTTGACCACAGTTGCTATCCCAAAGAAAAAGTCTCTATTAGACTTGCCTTAGTAAGCGAATAAATGTTCGACTCAGGCAGTGTTTTGTTAGAACATTTTCTGAAATGACGTGTTTTGTGATGTGACACTGTAATGTATCAGTGGGCCATTTCTATTATTTCGTATGTCATTAACGTGCAGTATGGATCAGTGTTAACACTGATAAGTGACACAATATATTAAACAACAAGACAGAAATTACAGGCAGGCAAATGAAGTATAATCTAACAGGAGTCTAAGGAACTGCATAAATGAGCCTATACGTCAGTATTTTAATATGCAATAAACAATTACAGGCCAGAAAGGACAGTATTCCTTCTCTAGCTTACTAAAGTGTTGCAACTTGGTTATGAAAATCAACCATCATTTGTTATCCCTTGGCTTACTTTAAGTTCTCTCATTCACCGTCTAATTAATATTTTAACCGCAACTTTAGCCTATAAGCAGATATTGACTTAATGTTTAAACAATCCTCCTCTGCTGTATTTATGTCCACGTAAAAAGATCATCTGCAATGTGTATAAGATGGTCATGATGCAGCATTACCATATTTTGTATCAGATATTTCAACTCACACTTGCAGAAATTTCATTTTTCTATCAATTCAGAAGCTAGAAGTTTACTGTTACCAAGTCATTCTAAAGCTGGAAAACTCTAGGCGTTCTCCAGTGTTACTCTTTTGAGATCTAAGACTTAGAAATATTGAAAAAGAGATGTAGTTTTTATTCACTTATAAATTACTACAATCCCTCAAAAAAAAAAGATAATTTCATTTAATGTACTTTCAATTAAAATAAATCTATTTTAAGTGGTTTGTTTAATTTAAATAAATTTGCTTATTTTCTCTGGAGGGTTAATTATTATGCCTTCTGCTATTTTGCTGATGTGCTGTAAACTGCATTTAGGGGAGGTTACTCGTAGCAAGTCACACATGGAAAAACAGTCACTCTT
>NW_010529939.1:7783-8455 GCF_000687285.1 Phaethon lepturus
CCTATACCAGGATTCTTTTTCTGGTGACTGTTTCCTTCACGTCATACAAAAAATACTGAAAATACTGAAAAGACATTAGAACTTAAAAATCTGAACTGAACATGAAAGATGGAGAGAAGTATGGTGCCATGAAGTGCTTGATTCTGCACTCTATAACAAACTGTAATGCAGAAGAGAATTAAGTTTTAGTGAGTCAGAAATAAGGAAGCAAGAGAAACACAACTTGAGTACTAACTTGGAAAAGGAAAAGCTGTGTTCTAATAGCTGATCAAGTACTATTTCTAGATTTTATTTAGTGGCATTTCAAAATAAACCTATGAGTTCTTGGAGCTGGGAGAAGAAACCAGGTTTACCCTCTCATGGTTATGAGCCTAGGATTGATGGCATGTGTAAGATGTGCAAAAAACAGCCAATGTACATGAAGGCAGCTAATTGCCTGAGCAAAAGAAAAAACTGAGAGGCTTATAGAAAAATACTGACAAAGACTTTAGAAGCTTACAGACCTACAATACCTGTGTGGATGGGGGAGGATTCTGACTCCTGGACTTCCTGCTTAAATTCAGCCCATGTCTTACTTCTATGGGTCCCTTGCTCATGAGGTCAAGTGTTGACTATTTTATATCACGCTCTCCAAAATCAATAAATACAGGCATATAAATCCAGATGTGTACA
>NW_010529939.1:8486-50157 GCF_000687285.1 Phaethon lepturus
TTCAGTATTTTAAGCTAATGTAGGTAGCTTTTTTTGAATGTAACACAAAACAGCACAATACATAGAATACACACATCTGTATGTGTTCTACTCACACAGTAGAATTTCTTTTCCCAATTGTGACTGGCAAATCAGATGTTTGGTTATAAACAAATGAAACGAGAATCTTTACTGAAAATGGTTAAACAGCCTAACCCAGAGATACTGCTCTCATGGTTGCCTATAATGTAAAATACCTATTGCAAGGCAAATATAAAAAAGCATAAAGTATGAGTACTTACACCAAACATTTGTCTAAGATCTGGATCCCGGAATCTGAATGGTATATTTGAGACGTGAAGCCGTTTTGGCTGTGATTTGTTTTCTGTGTTTTCAGAAGATTGTGTCTGTTGCTGGCCATCGGTCTGTGCTGCATCATCTGTCTGCTAAAAGGGTAAAGCAAAACAAAGTAAAGCACACTGTTAAGTATTTCTGCCAAAATTAATAGAAAGTGGTGGCCTTAAATTATCAAAAAAAAAAATTACTAAAAAAAGGAGTTAAATCTGCTCAAAGGTACTGAAGAATACCAGAAGTTGAAATACATGAAAATCAAATCTGTTTTTCTACCTGTCTCAACAGTACACGTTTCCAGTGATATTTTTAATACGTATTTGTAATAAACTGGAGAGTAGAAAGAAGATTATTATTTGTTGATTTTCTTAGCTATTTTAAAATAATGAATAAATATGTCTCCCTGTATTGTAAGACTGTTGAAACTCCTTTAACCTCATCAGTGTTTGTCAATGGAAGAAACTGAATCTCCATGTCCAAATAACAGCCTACTTGCTGAAGCAAGTTATACACTTTCAAGTAAGATTAGTAATTTCATTCAGAGGCCACTGGGACTTCTAGACAGGAGGTAGGTAACACATCACATCCTAGTTGCCCTTTCATAAGCAGTGCTAATGGGCACTAGAGGGTCATTTTGTCTAGATAAATAGCCCCCATTATGGAAAAAGCCTTGAGTTGTGAAAGGGAACAGAAGTACAAGCAGTGGTGAAGGTTGCCTGACATAACAGTGAGACCCGGAAACAAAGTTTTACAGATTTTCTTTCTTGCCAAAATAAAATATCATGCTGGTACTTACAGGGACACTGTTCCCCACTTTTAAAATGCTGTTTTATAATTGAAGGACATTGCTGTGTATTACAGTTTAACAAACAAATGCAATTATAAACCCCTACAGAGATTAGGAAAAAACATAATGCCCTTCATCCAAGAAGTAAAACTAACCAATGCTGGTCTATCAGTATATGATAGAAATTTCGGGGCTGTGTTCTTTAATGATATCATACAGTGCCTAATCAGTCACTGCGTGTACAGCACACATTCACTAGAAAAAGATTTTGCATACTTATGTAAAAACAGCATAGTTACTTTCTTTTGCACTGGTAGAGGGGATTTGGAAAAGAGGAGAAAAAATAGTTGAATTGAACTACAAGGATCATCTTACAAGTGTTACTCTATTTTCTCTGTCCTCCTTCGTCCTTCTGAGCATATTCATCTACCAAATATTCATTTTGCTCTTGTGTTCTAACACTACAGTTCAACTTGACTTTCTGACTTTTTTCATTTGAAAAAAAAAAATAAATCTTCCATTTCCTGCTAGTATCAAACTTCTTTTAAGAGACAACAGTTCTAAGCAAAATAAAAAATGGTTAAATATAATAAACCTTACCCCACAGTTTTAGTACCAATAAGCCTGCTAAGGAGGAAGCAAAAGAACGCAAACAGAATACATAATTTACATCAGCAATAACTACATATAAATTTAATGCTAGCAACTTAAATGCAACATCATTTTCCCCAGTAAACGTAAATGTTCTGAAATTCTAAGTACAAACATCCACAATTACCTGTTTGCCTATACTTCGGTGCTAAGAACACTTTACAAATAAAGGTCCTTATCATTTCTGCAGAAGCATCAGTTCATCAGCAGTGTATGTTTTGTGGGATACGATGATAACTTCTACATAAATACAAACTTGTGTTCCCTAAAGGATTTTCAAGTGATCCAAACAAGGAACTGGGAACAGTTCAAGTGTCAACCTAAAACTGAGTCAGTGCCACCACGTCTCTTCATCTGCTGCACTCTGAACTCACAGACAGGGTCCCAAGAACTAAACAGTTTATCTTTACAAATTTCTAGTGATTTAAATACTAGACATGGTATATAGCTGTTAAGAGACAAAAACATGTTCCATGCTAAACAAAAATTCAAAATTTAGATTTTAGACAACTGTTCCATCCATGAACACCACAGAGATTACTTTCCAGCTTCAGGCCTTAAAAGGGGAGAAATATGAAGGAAATCTGGTATATGAGAGCAGCTGGGGGACGAGGGACTGGAAACCCTTGAAATACATCACTCCGGAAGAATTTAAGGTCAATCAGATTAATCTGAAGAGAATTAAAGAATTCTGAAGGTGCTGCTCAGCTTCAGGAACACAGCGTGCCCCAGGAAGAAACTGTACAATCAGCATATCGTAACAACGCAAATCGGAAAAAGTAATTTCCGTTCGTTGTATTAATATAAATAATGAGACACAAGGACTAGGAGGGTTGAACCGTGCACTATTAGCATACCAAAACATTGGGAGCAACTTCCCTACCAAGCTGAACAGATATATTGCCAACAAAAAGCCAGTGAGGTTTCTGAAGATGATGCTGAAATGAAGGAGCTATAAATTATGGTTGAAGTGGGTAAATCCAGGTACTGCTATTTTCTGGGTATTTCTTTTTGATTTTACCACTTCTGTTCACAGAAGCCTGAAACCTCCTGTTTCAGCGAAGAATGACTCAGAGTTTGGGCAATGAGGACTGAAAACCAGAAACCAGGAAGTCACAATCATCGAAGAATCATACCTGTAAACGCCCTTGCAGAAGTCTGTGGCAGAATTAACAGACCTAAACCACTTAAAACGTACTGGAAGGCTCCACAGTGTAACAGTGCCTTTACAAAGTGAATTACCATCCAGGAATCTACGGATGAGCCCAGCAGATCTGGAGAAGGAGAACTGCAAATTGACACACATACAAAAATTTCCAAGGGAGGCGGCGTGGCGGCCTAAGGCCGACTCGTGCGGACGTGTTGTCCCAAACGCCACTCGTGGAACACGCGTGTTCACCCACCTCCTGCTTCAGAAAGCTCTTCCCGCCGCCGACACGACGCCCCGATGCCCGCCGCGAGCGATAGGCGGGGACAGAGGCGCGTGCTACCCAGAGCACCTTGCGATCGTCGCATGGGTACTGAGGAACGTGTGAGACGTGCCGTTTCCCCGGGCAACCTGAGTAAAAAAGGCGGGTCTGAAAGGTATAAAAGGCGGTGCGCACGGCGCGGGGGCCGAACCCTCCCTCACCGAGACAAGGTGGCAGGGCGCCCTGTGAGACGTCGCTCGGCTCCACGGTGGTGACTATCCTTTGCTTAAGGCCTGTCTTTTTCCTTTCTACTGCTCTCTCGCTCCTGTCTTCGTCGATGAACCTTGGAGCCTTCCCAACCGACCTATAACCTCGTTTGTGTTTTGATCTCGACCGGGGTGATCGTGTCGAACTCTAAGGGTCCGGGCTCTTCCGGATCCTTGTACACAGTAACGGGAGAGAGGATAGGCTGTGTTTCCCAAAATCCCAGAGAGGAAAGTTTCAAAGCCATGTGGACTCAAAAGAGCTAGGATACAATTTACCTTAAACATAAATAATATATTTCAAGAGAATGTTTTTATTGCTAGAGGATCTAAAGACCGGTGTTTGATATTTCTTTAAAAATTAATTGAACTTGGTATATGGCATTAGCCTTGCTCCATCCTTGCAGTCTAGTATGCAATCAGTACAAGTCCTGATCTGTTCGGGGTTTGGTCTCTTTAAATACCCTCTCCTGACTCAAACGAGCAAATCGGTATAAAAAAATAAGTAAATAAACACCCTAAGCCTTATCATTAAATTACATAGAAAGGAGTATAGTCTGTTTTAACATGACCTAATTTTTTGAATATGAAGCTGTATCTGAGTTACCTTCACATATCAAAAAGTCACTAACTTTGTAAAGAGATCACAATTCATAAACCAACTACTCGACACACTTTACCATTGTCACTATCTGCTGTCTGGTGGTCCTTGCTTTTCCTTGTGTGTGTATTGGGTATTTTCCTGTAGAAGATGTCAATGTAAATTCATATATAGCTTCCAATCCGTTATAATCTTGTTTATGGCACTGCTCTCTAACCAGTGATTTTCCATGCTGTATTTGTGCAGCTTGTTGCTGTGTAAACACCTTGCATTTGATGTTTTTTAATAGCATCTTATTTTTCCAAATGATACCTACAATTTATCAAGATTATTTTGAATTCTAATGCTGTCCTGCAATGTACTTGCTGTCCTTCCCAGCTTGGTATTGTTGCACATTTAATTAATGAAAGTACTGAAAAATACTGAGTCACCACAAATCCCTACAGAACTCCTTTTAAGAAATCTTCTCATTTTGATAGTGAGCTATGGAAACACGGTTTATAGTTTTACACCCAGCCTATTGTAGTTGCATGTTTACCACATTTCCCAGCTTGCTTGAAAGCATGTCTTGTATCAGAGTGTCAAAGCCTTATGAATAGTGAAGTAAAATGTTCAAAGCTTTTCCTTTGTCCACAAGGCCACTCTAGAAGTAAAAGACACTATCTTTTTGACAAATCCTTGCCAGTGGCTATTCTTCTTGTACTTTCAGGTGTTAAAAATGCATTGTGCATTTACCTGTTCCAGTATTTTCTAGGACTGAAAGTCTGACAGCCTATATAACCAAGACTTCTCTCTCCTTCCTTTTTAAAAACTGGTATTATGTCTACTCTACTCCACTTCTCCAGTACTTCTAGTCATTCTCCACAAGGTAACAGAGACAGACACTAATGGCTCCAAAATGTTATTAGTTTAATCTTTAAGTACCTTGGAACAGAGCTAATTAGAAACAGTTAACTGAAAAAAAAACCCACCACACCTAAACTGAATATTCTTTAATTTGTTTCCTCCCTCTTGGAGACTGACCACTTTTTCTGACAGCTGGGAAATTATTATAATAATGACCCAGCTGAAGCTGACTTCTAGAGTGAGGAATCATGCAAAGAAGAAAGGTTCTCTAACCCATCTTTCGGAGATTGAATTTCATATTCACTCTCAAAGATTCCCTCTAGCCTGGCATTAACTATCAGTTTCTCCATCCTGGCTTGAATCCCCTCTAAAAGAACCTGTCTCCTGGTTGTCTTTTGTACATTCAGTCACAGGACTTGTCACTAGCTCATTCCAATAGCCATTTCAATTGACAGTCTGGCTGCAGGAAGCATCAAATCGCCTGAAATCCCTATTATTCATGCCTTTAGCAATGTTGCCTACTAAACTTCTTATCCACTGAATCTTACAAAGCTGGATTGTCTATGGTAATTTTCAGAATGAAGAGGTCCTTTTTTCATCTAATAGTTATTCAGAGGCCTTCAAGGACCTTGTGACCTTGCATAAGGCACCCCCTTAAATTACAAGGGAACTGTCCTTCATAATCAAGATTTAAAACTTTATTTTCAACAGCATATAGTTTTTGCAGGTATGAATTTTCAACACAATTTTGAAATTTTTTATGGCACTTTATGCCCTTCTATTGTGACATAACAGCACCGAGTACAGTGTGGTCACAATGTACACAGCAGGTGGGGACACAGTTGGTACAAAGTTTAATACAGGGCAGCAGTAAATACCCCAAAACAGACTGCTTCCACTTGCAAAGCCGGAGGTATGAGGAATTTCTATGAGACTGTAAAGTTGCTAAACATTTCTAGAACCCTACATGATGCTTCATAACTGGTAAAGCTATTTAAAAAAAAAAAACAAACCAAACCAACAAAAACCCACAGCATGTGACAGTTCAGATAATTTTAAAAGAAGCTGTTTTTCTAAACAGGTAGATCAAGAAGTAAAGCTACAAATGCACTGGGAGCTGAAAGCACTGGTAATACAGACCCTTAGTGCTGTAAGAAATCAATGGTAAATGCACGTTCTCAGCACCCTCAAAAATTACCACAGATTAGCTTTTTTCCTATGCACGTCAGTCAGCACTGTATCAGGTTAGTTTGTAGCTCTGATGTTATTTGTCATCTTCACTGAAAGGTCATTTCCACTGATTTGGTGCATGACTTTTTTTTTCTGTTTCCACTGAGGACATATTTCTAATTTAAAAAACCTAATAAACAGTTACATGTTTTAGCAGATTATTGATGAGTATTGCCTGGAGGGAACCACAGGATGAAAACTTTTGGCGTCCTATTGACTGTAAGATGACAGACACTGCTACAAAGTCTTATTTATGTAAAAACCAGTTGCTATGGATATTTATTAATACACAATTGCACAAAATTGCAAGTTTCTAGCAGCATTTTATAAATGTTAAGTTGCTGAAACTTGAATCCTTTACAACTGTTGATTGCATTTTCAGGAACTTCATACAGAATTGAGATGCTCAATTTTCCATAATAATTTCTTAATCAATAAATAAAAGCTAAGCAATTTTAATCTTTGTGAAATTTAATTTAGGTATGGACAACCTTCAGCGAAAATCATATGAGGCAGGCCTGCACCTCTATGCAGAAATATGTCTTCATATGTCAATTTTAATTCATCATTTCAGAGAATATATATTCCTCTCTTATCTTAAGACCCTGTGTCATGCTACTATGATTCATTGACAGTTCTCTTTATAGTTCACTTTTCTCTTGACTTTCGTCCAGTCTTATTCAATACATATCTCTAATAAAAATGTGTTATGTCATCATCTCATAAATATTGAAGAGAAACACAAAAAATGAGGAACTATATCTAACCCCTTAGAGAAACAAACATCATGAAACTGACTTCTTGAGCTAGCCAATTTAAATGAAATGGGTATGTTCATAATAGTGCCTAAGTATAGAATCATATTAATATTTATACTGAAATTATCAAATCAGCTACCAGAAGTGTGTGGAGGTATAAATGATAATAACAAAGATTTTAAGAAAAGTAGTATTAAAATCACATGCCCTTGTATACGATGTTTCATTACAGCATCTGAAGTAATTCTCTGCGAGTTCAAAATATACTCGGTAAAATTGACACAGAAAAGAAAATCTTCAATAGCCTGCATTCGAAAACATTGTTACTGAAGCTAATGCAAGTCACAGCTGATACAGAACTTTTCTTGGAGTCTCAGCTGTCTTCAGTATTTATCCATATTTTACAGGAATTTGATCTTACTGATGTGCTCTTCTCTTTCTCTCTTTCAGTACACTACCACCTAGGGTTGTCATACTCCTTGCTGGCCAAATCACACATACTGCTTTTGGTTCCCATACCACCACATATTTGCAAGTCAAAAATATTAAAGAATCTTAATATATGATAGTCTTAAAACTTACAATGAAAGTTATAAATACAGAACTAGAAGACCAAATTCTCACTTACACAGAAATAAATTGAGATGAACTCCGTTTACTCCAGCGAGCTACTAAAGGCTTAGGTGTTGGAAAAAATTAAAATTGAGACCATTCTTACAGGTAAGCAAACCCAAATCAAAGAGGGTGTTTCAGAAAGTTACTTTATATTTCATAGAAGATACTTTCAGTATAAATATATGGCATACTTTTTAACAGAATCCATCATCAGGACAGTTGAAATAAAATCCAATTTTTTTTAAAGGAATTCTTTATCTTTACCAAATTACTATTTTTTCATCTCCTTAATTCAGTTCCAGAAACAGAAATCTTTCTTAAAAGACTTCACACTGAAGTCAAGTTCTTAAAATCAAACACTATTTATTTTGGCCAGCCTAATTTTTCCACAACTGTCACTCTTACCGATTCTTCCATTTTCACTGAGAGGAGGTTAAATGCAATGAAAAATGAGGAGTTCCAGTTATGCTGCAAGTTTTTGTAAGTTCAGGGGTTGAAAAAAGTTCCTTCCAACAGCTGGCAGCATGCATGCATGAGTCTTAATAAAATTTTTTTGGCACTCATTATGCAAATGCAGGTAGCAGCTTGCGCTGTACTCCTGAAGCACCTGTTGAGCATATCTAGTCACTTAAGAGCTGCAGCTCCTTTTGGGGCAAGTGAACCACGAAGAGTCTTAGATCATTCCGTCTCCCAACCAAAGAACACATGTTCTTCAGCCAGTGTGCTGTCTCTGGATTAACCTGCACTACAAATTTCTGATATCAGAAGAAACTACTATAACTTACTGCAAAAGTAGTATTTAACTGAAAAGCACCATTTTCTTAAACATGTCAGCAAATAAACTTTTCAGTTTCACTCTCTAGCTTTTTCCCCAAGAATTTAAAAAAATCTATAGAAGTGAAGAAAACTGCTAAACATGATGGTCTTTTTGGATAAAATAAAATTTCCTATTTGGAGAAAATACTATGTCCCCCCATCTTTTTTTAAGACCTCCTAATTCAAATTTGCAATATATTTCACCCAGAAATACATTCGGGGGGGGACGACAGACCACTATGCTTTAAAACCTTCATCCAGTTCTAATACAATCCCATTTCCCAGGTTACTCCTGACTGGACACGAGTGTCATCTCACATTCTTAGCACTTGTGGCAACAGCACTTCATGCAATAAAACTGAATGTTCAGTGTACCTGCAGTCAGAGGGGGTCTTGTGCACAGCATTGGGGCAGAAAAAACAGTTCCATTCTCCTTTCCAGCAAATACAAATTTTCTGAGTCCCTTTTCATCCGTTACACTTACCCTCTTTTTCATTGACTAATGGCTTTCATTTTCTACAGAACAATGGTGGTATAGACAAAACCTTTCACCCTCAAACCCTGTTTTAAATGTAATGAAATGCTGTCACAGAATAGCTGTTTGCATGCCACTACAAAAAGAATGCTGTCCTCAATCTCAGCTTTTAAAGAGTAAATGGAACATAAACAGTAGGAATGCCTAAAATTGGACTAAACTATTACCTCTTCCTGGACAAACTGAAAGTATGTTGTATTAGAAGAGCTTGAAAAAGCTTTACCAAGTCTTCATCACTCTTACATAATCTGTAAACAACTACAAATTGGCTGCATATTTTTTAAACCCACACCAAGTCTAAAGGAAGAACAGCCTAATTCTGGTAGGAATAACCTGTAATATATTTACAGGAGGAAAAGAAAGAGAAGAAAAGCAACAGGTTATTTTTTAAAATATACTCAATGGCAAACTTGGAAACTCAGTGTGGTAGTCATGTATATATACTTACATAAAGGTAAAAGTCTTTAGAGTTTTAAATTTTAAAAAAGCGCTTATTAAATAATAATAAAAAAAAAAAGCTCAAAACAGAGCCTGTTTTTTCCTGCTGCACCAATCAAGTTATTTCTCAGAAAGAGCTTGTAAATGTCTTCTAGGCATTATTTGATTAAGTTGACAGTATTATGTGAGCAATGGTGGAGTACCCACTGTGCTGTACTTTTGACCAAATTGATTTGTGTAATGAACACTTGCTCTGTCTCTTCTCTAGCCTGAATAGGGCTCTTGATTTAACCAGTGGTGCTGGAAGCCAAGTGAATTTACAGCCCCCACAGTCATTCTCTCTCAATCTGGAGAGAATAGTAGCAGCAGTACACGAGCAAGCATAATTCAATACATTGTGCTATAAGCGCAGAAAATAATATCAGAGAGCTCTGCAATATACCTGTTTGATTTGATTTGTAAACCTGATAAAAAAGCAATCGAGAAAAGTTCAGCAGAAAAAAATATATATGCGTCCTGAGCAAAAATGTAACCATAGTGAATGTGTATGAAGAACTCAAAAAATGATGCATAGTAAATCAACTTCATACTTTCCTTAGATAATATTGCACATTTTCCATTTAAAAAGGGTCTAGATGCTGAAAAGTTACCTTTCAGTTAAAAAGTGAGCAAAGAGAATAATTTAGAACTGAGTTTGGGACTTTCTGAAAATACTGTTTCCCAAATACACTCTGAACAGTGTACTGACAAATGTGATGGGCTTGTATCTTTCCTGTTTTCTTAAGTAGATTGACTGATTAATTATCATATTGGCTTTTATAAATTCATATTCTGAAAAGTCCCAGCCCTGCAATGTGCTTCCCAGAAGCATAACAACATAGAGGGAAAGGACTTATCTACACAGATACGTTTACACAAAGGTGTACACATAAAAAAATTGTATCACACTGCTTTTTTGCAACTGTGATAAACATTACCAGAAGTATCAGCGACTTTCCTTGTCAATTGCATTTATGTTATTCTTTCCTCACGAGTAAAGATCAATAGTAAAGTCTCATTGCTTTCAGGATATTACGAGGTTGTTTTTTCAAATTAGTTCTAAAAATAAAAATATTTTAAGTATCTCACACTGCAAAGCATGCAGTTCATGCCACATCAGATTATCCCCTTAAGAATCCATGTCTGAAGACAATGTGCACTGCTCTTTGTGCTGATACAGTGTAAAGTGCACACAGATGTTGGACTTGCCATTATGCACAAAGAAATATAACAGTATAATCATGACTGCATTTGATAACGGTGCTTTCCAGTGTAACTGTGAATATTTCGTACTCTAGGAATGCTTGGTTTCAGAGATACTGAGGCTTAAATGTTGCAGGGGAAACCCTGACCTCCTTGTTTTCAGTGGCAAAATTCCCCTTTATTTCAGCTGGGTCTGAACTTCACACCAATATTAAATCCATTTGACAACATAATTTCACCGTTTCCATTAATTTCACTCAATTTCCCAGATTACAAAAGATGTAGTGTTCCTGCTCTCATGTTCTTAACAAAAACATTTTACTATCCAAAGCACCAAATGAAAACAAAGCAAAGCAATTACTTTGTCACCAATACCCTGTGACGGTTCTGAAAAGAACAGTCAACTCCCTGCTTTGCGTGGCTGTCTTCTCCCGTCTCTAAAGCACTGAGCTATCACACTGGCCACTGGCCAGTCCAGTAGTGCGTAACACCAGTCCTCCCATTTCACTACTGGCAAAAGTATGCTAGATACTCACTTGTGCCTGTTACTAACAATATACATCTTTTGAAGTTGAGGTGAAATGTGAGCCACGCACACTTAGCTTGTGAGCTGTATGGTGGTTCAGTGACCCAAGTGATCAAGCTACACAGACTAGCAAGCCTGATTGTTTTGCATGGGCAGAATAGATTTATTCATAGCATTGTGCTTTGCAAGAAAGCGATTACTTCATGTAGAATGGCATTTAGAAATACAGGCAAGAAAACGTGGCCGCTATTCTGTATGAGCTAGTCCAAAATTCGAACAATCTAATGAAAGTATTTGCCTTAAGTAAGTTTTGTATCGGCCAAGGAAGTTCACCTTTGTTTTCTCTCAGACACAGGGGACCAGAATAGCCCCTACACAATTCAGGTTCCACGTCTCGTACTACATTCAATATAAGTGCATGTGGTCTGAGCAGTAACGGAGTCTGACAACAAAGCTTTATTGAGACAATAAGAAAGATGCTTAAGGACACACCGATACAGCAACTCACCCAATCACCGAGAGCAAACACCGGACCATAAGCGATGCCATGGCTCCATTTGGCTGCCAGGGACACATCTGGCAGCAACAGCCAATCGTGCAAATGCCTTTTGAAGGTGGGAAAGAGGCATGCCACCCCTCAACTCCACCAGCAGCAGTGTGATTTGAGAGAATTGTACCTCGCATGAGTAACGCAGGCAGCATCCTGCCTACACTGCAGATGTCGGTCAGAGGCAGGGGGGCGGCAGTCGTCCACACTGCCAGTATTGGTCCAGGGGCAGAGTGTCAGGAGGCAGGGTGTCAGTGCACCTGTTTTTAAGTGAGAAGAGGCAACCACCTCCCCTCTGGAATATTTTAAGTTAGATGTCCTTGATCAGTCAGATGAATAAAATTTACTACCAGGAAGACAATGTAAGGTGTTTGATTCTGACTGGGATATTTGTTTTAGATATACTGCAACACACAAGCATACCTCAATAGAATCCCTTAATCCAATTTACAGGGAAATGAAAAAGAACCTGAATAATTTTGTGCTTTGATTCAGCAGTTTCTATGTTTCCTGCTATTGAACATGCTTTGGGGCTTCAGCCTACTGGGTATTGTTCCAGGTTGAGGACTTTAAAGCAGTACTGATTATTTCTTTTGTTTCTAGATGGATGCATTCTGGATGCTGATACCACAGGCTACAAGTACTGCTATTATTGTGATAGCTTATGCATAGAAAGCTAGCAGCCTAAATAAGAGATCATTAATTTTGAGGACAGATAGGAGCAAGAAGATAGGTTTCTTAAGCTTCTGGTACTGCAGGGCAACCAAAGAGTTATTAATTACTTGGCTACCTTAATTATTTCCCCAATCTATCTTCCTTTAACAATATGGAATATAGCCTTTACATAGTGCTTTACGTCATCGTTGCTGGCTCATCATTTTTCTTCTAAAATAGTCAGCAGGATATCAGGTAATAGCGTATCAATCATGTCTGGAGTAGAATCACCAGAAACCGTGAATGTTTTGGATTCTGAACATGTTGTCTCCAAACCTGGGCAAAATTTGCTGGATAAGGAGCGGGAATGATTTTTTAAAAGTGTAATTATGATAGGTTTTAATAGAGTTTTGAATAACTAAGCAGTTGCTAAGTTCAGTTAAGGACATCCAATTGACATTAGCATATCAATAACTTGAAAAGGGAGAAGGAAATATAGTAGGTTGTCTTAATGCATTATTTACTGTTTGCATCGATTCAATAACTATTTCTGACTGCCTACTGATCCCATCCATGAATATCACAACAATTAACAAAACCGTTCTCTAATCAGCTGCATCCTGCCTCCATTAGCCAAGAAGGAAATGCATACACTCTATGCACATTTTTAGAAGTTCATTCTACATCTAGAAAAAATAAATTATTGTGGTATTTCCACAGGATAATTTAAAAATAAGTCCCCTGGGTTTATCCTTAAAAAAAAAATTAAGCAGACACACTAGGAAACATTTTATTGGAGAAAGGACAAGAGCATTAATTTAATCCAAATGAAGTATCTTAAGCAGTGATACACAAACACACAAAAAATCTATTAATGTTGTTATTCCTCTTTCATCTATTAGTCAGAAAACTATTATTTCTGATGCAAAGGACTTCCAATAGCAGCAGTGAAGTGTTTAAAAATAACTTACTTTGAATACTTGAAAGACTCACGTAAAATCGACAGGCAACAAATGAAAACATAACAAAAAAATACCATGAAAATAAATGTAGAAGTCTTGATTAGAGTTTATTAAAGGTTTTTTATCATTTGAATGGGAGCTCTAGCTTCACACTGCACAAGCTTGTTTGATAAATCCATCAAAGTATTACAACAACAAAAAGCTATCAGTATCCTCACCACTAAAAAATTACTTGCTCATGTCAATTTTGCCCACAAATTACTCTTAACACATTTACATCCCAAATTCATCTCTGTTATTTCTCTCATGATGGAGCTTGCTTCCTCTTATGTGCCTAAAGAAACATAATGCTAAGGGTGCAGTTTCATGATATACTAAAGTCTCAAGGACACACCTGACAAAAAGTCCTGCCTTTCGTGCCATCTTGGGACTCAGGTTCCTTCCACTCTGCCTTGTGTTTACTCCAGTGCTTCTGGAGACGCCTATTGGTTCAGACCCATTAATCCAACCAGGAACTTAGACTTCATAAAATGAGTTTGTGAGCTGATCCAATTCACAACTGAAGAAAGGGACATAAATATGTAGATGATGTCGGGTAAGAGAAAGGTGGAGGACAGGCTTATTCCTTTCTATGGCAGCACAGCCTTAGGTCACCTTCAGCCAGTTTAGAAACTGCCGCTTACCCTGTCCACAAAGATGTACTTCAGGGATTATGGAGTTATAAAGATAAATTATATAAAACAGAAGTTGAAATGCTTCCTCTGGAAGTATTAATGGGGAATGGATATTATGTGTTCTAAATATCCCAAAATACAGATCTGCCATCTAAAAATGTGTACCAATAAGTAACAAAGTCTAAGTGAAGAGGCGTAAAATACACGAAGAAATACAGAAATGTTTTGTAAAGCTTACAGGTAAATATGCCTGATAGTTATGAAAGTTCTAAACCACCTTCTTCTAAGTTACATTTTGAAAAGCAATCACATACTGGCAATAAATCAGGACACAACGCTGTTGAGACCAAGATTTTCTGACTGATGCAAAGCTTGTGGCAATAACTTGGTTACTGGAAATCCAGTCATCCTCCCTAAATAAGTTCTCCTATACAGTTCATTTATACATTACCTTAATATACAGAGAAATTATTCACAAAACAACATAGCTCAATACACAGGAAGGCAACTGTACTTTTACCTGTGATCATTCATTCATGCAGGAGCATCACTGTTCAAAAAAAAGACTCGGATTCTTTTCTTAAATGTTCAAATCATCTTAAAAATTCTTGCAAGTACTATCCCTCATAAAGATGCAATAAAGTTGATTAAATTTTTGTTCTGGCAAGAAGCTCTATCTGGACAAAAATATTTTTTAAAGTCTGTGACTACCCTGTACAACGCTGTGATATTTAATGGTATTTGTGCAAATGAAAAATCATTAATGAAATACTATGCTACACAGCTTCAAAGGACATTACTTTCTTTAAAAGAAAGGGAAGAAATGTCTTTTGATGGAATATTTGCAGGTTTGGCTATGAAGGGTGGTTTAGAAAGCAATGTTTACCCTCGGCTGGAATCAATGTACTCTAGTTTCTGAAATCCTGTGCCCCCCCCCCCGAGCTACCCGAGCTAGACTTATGTCATGCATGTAAAGTCCCTTCTTGTAAGAGTTGTGTTGACACAACCAACTGCTGAGTGAACTTGTGAAAGCAGAGTTTCATGCTGAGAGAGAATGGTTGATTGCTACAGTGCAAGCCCATGGAAAGAAAGAAAACGTGACAGCGTGATAAAAGGTTTTTCATTATTTGACCCCTCACCTACTCCTGAACTCCTGCTGTGACTTGCCATTTGCTCACTTGCATGTCTTAGCCCAAGGAGTCAATTCCTGAACCCTCTGAAACACAGAAGAATTTGAGGGTTCTCCATGTCACAAAAAGACACTTTCTAAATCACATTGCCGTTTTTATACTGAGGTATACACCAGCTGAACAAACAGTAGTTCAGCTCCTATGCAGGACAGTAATTTTTCAAACTTCATTTACTGCCATTCCATGAAAAAAAAGGCTGGATTTATTTTTCTTATTAGCTATGTTTGGTACTTCCGTATCTTAGCGTGTTGCAACCAAATGCAAACAGCATTTCAAAAGAGAGACAATGTTTTGAATGGAAAAGCATGTCTGTGCCTGCTGCGTTCTGAAGCTACCCTTTCCATAGAGCACTACATGCACTATCATGGTCCAAGGAATGTGCCTGCAGTTTTCCGTCAGCCCAACAAAAGCCAGAGGAGTCCACATCATGGAACATTATGCTTTACGTAAACCAGAAGCAGACCTTGTCATCCTTCTATTGAAGCTCGTCTAACACCTTTCCTTCATTCATTTGGAAGACAATTTAAAGTTTTAGAAAAATACCCCTTCTTCCTTCCCTTCTCCCACTTAAAAAAAAAAAAAAAATCTGAAAAACTTCTGGATGGGCCAATGAATTTGTAAAGTGTTTAAATCACCAGTTCACGTCTAGCTGTGAATGCTGATCTTACAGTGAATTCTGCTTGATCATATGAATGTTACAGAGCTTCACCAATGCAGCTTTTACTGCAGAATTGGGCAACTTCGATTCCTGATACTCAAGTTTAAGGAAACATCTTTTAAAGAAGTGGAAACAGCCTTGAAATCGCCTTGAAATCAGGTCTTCCTTTCCTGGAAAGGAGAATTTCTCAAGAAAGAGGGCAAAGAAAACATTCTCTAATATCAACCCTTGAATCAGGACAGTTGGCACTGAGAGTTTAAAGCTATTGCCTATCTTTCGCTATTTCTCATGAGCTTGACCACAGACTTCTTCCCTTGTTTATCCTCAAGCACAGCAACCAGAAATTCCTCAGTCAAGATATACCTATTTTCAACTAACATCTGTACAAAGATGCCATTAGCCATAATAGTCTCAAACAGTTTGGTGATCTGTAGTTCACTTCAGGAACCAGTACAGGATGTTACAGCCACATGGGAATGTGATCTTTCTGAAATATGCCAGGATTACCTCTTAAAATATTCTGTACATCCTTTTCTAGGTACAGGTGTGGTGGTTATTCAGTTAATTCCTATTTGGTTTTATGCTACATATATGTATGCATTTGTAAAGACATAGCTTTTCATTCCTTCCTCCATCATATATGTGTCCTGGTTTTGCCGGGATAGAATCATAAAATGAGTTTTCTGTTCAGGAAAGCTGCATTCCTAAGATGACTGCCGTACCCGTTACTATGAGAGCAAAGTTGACAAGACACTTTGTTTTAGTTGACGGCCAGCCATGGTGCGCGGGTGTCCATAGTGATCACGGCCTCCAGCAGTCTTGAGATAGCCAGGTGCTAAAGCTGGGAGGAAGGAAAGCCAAGACACCTGACCCAGGCTGACCAACAGAAGTATTCCATACCATAAACATCGCGCTCGCTATATATTAGGGAGTCTGCTGAGAATCTCTCTCTCCCTCAGTGCCTGCCGTCCCTGGAGGGTCTCGCCCGCCGCTCTGCTCCCGAGGCCAGCTCTCCCTGCGCTGGAGCTGTGCCGCTCACAGCGTTCGCCGGCTGGTGTTCGCTGCTGGGAGCGCGCAGCTTGCGACCACTATCCGGGCTGAGTGTAACTCTGTGTACTTTATATTTCTTCAGTATTGATACTAGTTTTACTGTTTCATTAAATCTGTTTCTATTTCAACCCATCTGAACCCACGAGGTTTCTTTTTCCCCAGTTTGCCTTTCTCATCTGAGAAGGGGCTTTCGGGGCATAGAACAGGTGCTTGCATTTGGTCCAGAGGTGGGCTAAACTGAGAGTATATGCTAACCACATGTTATTTCATAAAAGCACTGAACTGTCTTGGAACACATAGCTTCCACAACACTCTTCACCTACATCTGTTAGGGGGTATAGCATGCACTGCATTTTAAAAATGTATTTATAGAAAAAAAATCAAATCTGGATGTCCCTTTTTGCTCTTTCGTGACGCTTAGTGCTTCAGGAAAATCCTCACAATACCAAAAAGTGGTCAAATTTTGTACAGCTTGTTAATCTTCGCAATAATCTTGCAGGAATATTACAGATGTACTAAGTGGGCTGAGATACTTTCTGAGGTATACAAAATATCCCATACACACTGAGAACCATGTTTTTGATGACTCCGTGCGACAGAACAAGGTCTTAGACACAGAAAAATGCAACCCTTCACGCCTTTGCTTGAAATTGCAGTCATAGAATAAACATTATGTAAACACACTGCTGGTAAATGACAATGATATGTCATCTTTTCCCATCACTGTTCTACAACGTCTAGCATCCGATGGCCATAAGCCAAATAAACAAGACACTCTTCAGAAAGGAAGAATTAATATGCTACAGGAAGGCACTCCAGCATGATCCTTTTCCTTGTTGTGCATTGATTTACATAGTTACGCTATTTTCCCTTTAAATCTCACTTGTATATCGAAGATTCCATATTCCTCTCTTGCACATTCTCTTTACATGTATATAGTATACAGTATAATAGTATAACCATGCAAATAAAAAAAAATCTTTATGTATTTCCTTTTTGTGCAATCATGATTACTGCATCATTGTTATTTCTTAGGATTTTTCTTTCTTCCTGCATTACAGTGTCCTTTCCACCATTTATCTTGAACCTGCATAACATTAACTGAAGTCTCTCTAGGCACACTTTGTTTCACATATTAGTAACTGTAAGCTGTAGTGCTCACCAGACTCCTTGAACTACAACTAAAGTCTGCTTTATTACTTCCTGAAAGGAAACAGGAACATAACTTAAGAAAAACTAACAAAAGAATACTATTGCCAGATGTCCATCACACAGTCAGCTTATCAGCCACCACCCTCTGTGGGAATAATCCCAGTGTCTGGTATCCCAAAACCAGTCTTTGATGAAACTTAAGGAATTATTTTTTCCATTTTTTTCATTGTACTTCAAACCTGTACTGCAAAAGAAAGCCCCAACAATCCTTAGAAGTCAACCATCTATGATGGTTAGTGGACTGAAACTGGACAAAGGAAAAAACAAAATATTTTTTAGTTATTTTTTTGAAACCTGCTTCTAAATCTAAGCTTGTATCCCCAACTTGTATAAAATCTCTGCCAAACAGTTCTTTAGTTTCTTCAGCGATTTAGGGACATGCAAGTACATTTAGCTTCAATGCTGTTATCGAAAACAATTGGTAATCTCAAATATACTCAAAAGAGTATATTTCATGGTTCTTTTTTGTTCTTTTGTAGGTATGGAACTTTCATTCTATTTTATACTCTTAACTGCATTTACTGCTTTTTAAGGAAAGAAAGGTTTGATCATTCAGTTTGGCAACCAGGCCTACACTGTATAGACCATACTTCAAGAATGTGAGGAAATCACCGGAGTTTTTTAATCTATGACAGACTATTCAGGATGAGCTAAGAATCTTCATTTTGTGAGTAGAACTTAGACACTAATATGAGAGGAAGTTATGGTAATAATTAACAGCTATTGAGAGTAAAACTCATTTAGAAATATAATAAACTGAGAATACTTAAACTGACTTCATCCAGAGAAAGATAAAAGAATAGCGTGAATTGCATTTACATTTAGTATCATCTGCTTTTGTAACACCTCCCCCTTCCTCTACTTCTAAGGGAAATGCTGTCAAAAATCCACTTTGTTGGACTTCTGGAAATGGATTTACAACTAAAATTGTAAATTGTAACCTTTACTGTCTTGCTCATTTTCATCTCAGTAAAGAATTCATCTGCTCCAGAACACTGTGCATCTCTTGACCACTCAACAGCTAGAGAAAAAGTATCCCACGCATTTTTAATTATTATTTACGAAACAAAAGAAAGAAAAGCAGGTCAAAAAATGAGATTCACAAATGCTAGGTATTATTTGAAATTCCTTCAGCTATTTGCATAACCATCCAGTAGGTTTTAAATGACTGCAGTTATGAGATTATACAAATTCATGAAGAATATATATTTATTAACACGTATACTCAAGACTCTTACTCTTCCTCGATTAGAATGTCACATGAACATTTCTGCTGAGAGAAAATGAATTGTGAGTTAGAGATGAGCAGTTCTGTCTCACCTGACTTACTCATGTGAAGAGCCTGTAATAGACATTGTGGGGTGCACGCATTAAATTAGAAACCACGCCACTGGTTTTTTTCAAATTCCCTTTAAGTAAAAAGGAAGAGAAGAAAAGGTTAATTAAGTTCCCCCATGCAAGTCTATTAAAAATATCCACGATTAGTGTAGCGTGAGGATATGTAATTCAAAAAGAAAAAAAAAAAAGGAAGAGGCACTATTGAAATATACAGCTAGTCAATCAGAATGACTGAACAGCTGTGGCTGCTTTAATGTAATACAGACACTGAGAATATTATAGAAAAAAAAACAAAAACAAAACAAAAAAAAAGAACTAAGTTTCTGCCCAGAAGTATGATACAGAAAGCCTCATAGCCAAATATAACCAAGTATGAGTTGGTAATATAGAATACTTTTTTGTGTTATCATCAAAATCCTGTATTTTGTAATACAAAGTGGCATTTGACAACACGAGTCATATGTCCATAACTTGATATACTGGCCTATTGGGGTTTTGTTATAGGGATTTCTAGTTTGACCAATTTTCCCAAAATAAACCATCTCAAAATTTGTTAAGAAATACATTCTTTTCAGAGATGTTATGGAGGCTTTTACAAGACATGTGTTTCACTTTCTGTTCTCTCACAGGTATTCTGTGCTAATTCTGTCAGAGCAGAAACTGCTCACAGTGTTCTTTGAAAATTTAAATATGGTCTTAAACTGAAAATAATAACCACAGAGATTTACTGAAGATATATTTGCACAATCCAAACACTATCAACGTTTAAATTGTATCTTAATAAAAACACAATGTGTTGATTTTCAACAGCTAAAAAGAATAATAAAAAAAACCCAAAGAAGAATAAAAAAACCCCAAATGCCAGGCTTCTGCATTAGGAGATGGAAGTAGCTGTATAAAATATTTTCCTATTTAAAAAACATTTTTCTTGTTTAATTCCTCAAAACTGTTCAGTATCCTCCAGATACATGTGTACTTCATTGCGAGAATAAATTGAAAGTAAAATACTTCTTTTGTTACCAGAGAGCAAAAAAGGCTGACAGCAAGTATCAACAAGTCTGCAAATAAAAGTTTTCCATATTCGATTCCAGATTTTATTAACTGCTTCATTTTAGCCTGGCCAAGACATGGCACTTCCCTGAGAAGAGTGGAACTGACTCAAAAGATTAATTACAGTAAAATTATCCTAATCTGTCATAAGCTCTGATATAGGAGTAAGAGGAAGTAATTTGCTTCAGTAAAAAGCAATGATCACCAAAGCATGAAAATTAACACTTCACAGAGGTAGATATTAAATGAGAAATATTAGCTGCATCAGCATATTGGAGACAACTATAAACTGCAGAAGACTTTTTAGGCTGAGAAATACTATAGTTTATTATGATAAAGTCAATTTTATCATTCAGTAAATGCTCACTTTGTGAATTTAGCACTGTATTTCGTTCTCCTCAAAGGTAAATTGCATTACAGCTTTACAGAATTCATACCACTGCTGTTTCCTTTATGCATTATTGCTTACTTTATCTTACGGAAACTTATTAATACACAGAAGGCAAAAAATCACTGAGCATTATTTTATTACTTTGCATACACAGACACCACCTATGACATTTGCTCTTCAGAAAAGAGGGTTTTTATCATTTTCAGTCAGTGGGCACTTATGAGCAGATGAGAGGTTTGGGTTTGGTTTTTTTGTGTTTTTTTCACAAAGAGAAATAAATATAAAAAGATAAGTACAACTATGCAGTGAAGATACTCGGGCTTTATGTTCTTGTATAACAGAATAAATTCAACCCAAAGATTTTATAACCACTAGTATTCATACTGAAAGGTACTAATGCATCATTATGATCTAGCAGGTTGCTCGCTGTGTTTTACAGCCTTTCACACTACATTAACCTTTTGTACCTCAAGTATTTATGACCTCATAAGTAAGTATTTATCAAACTGAAAGCTCATATGCAGCACTGTGTTTTAGCTATCATTGTTTAGGAACATTTATACTTTCTTTTTGCCTGAATTTAGAATCACTTTGGTATAGAGTGCATATTTTTAACAAAAACATCAAGGCAAAGTAAAACTATTTTTCCACTATCCATGAAAATGGCTAGACACAGAATTGCTAAATGCCTCAAATATGGTCTCATGCCAATGTGAAGAAAACCTTCTCATGCAGATTTTGGTCTAAAATAAAATACGAATTTTTTAGAAACAGCAAATATATTTGGTACGCTTTCTGCAATATTCAACAGCGTCTCATAGCAAAACAATACACAGAAGTACTTCTGCTGCAAAGAATCATTGCAATTCTCAAGTCATAGATTCTCCAACTACGTATCATGCTCTATATTTAAAAAAAAAAAAACCTCCACCAAATACAGCAATTCAGGCAGTATGTATGCTGTGTGAAATGGTCTCATGCCATATGCATAGCCACATTTGAGAAAAAACCTGCAGTTGATTAATGTATTGTACAAATATTGCACAATTACAGTGTTGCTTGCAAATATTTTTCCTGGCAAATCAGTATAAATGCGAGGTATTGAAACCTACCATGAGGAAGGCAAAATTGTAAGCTTACAAACATTCTCATAAAATTTATGGGTAACAGCCAGCATTGCATAAACCGAGCGTATCTCCAAGAGAAACGACGACTGTCTAAACCTGTAATTTCTTTGCTCTCGGTGGTGTGTGGCAGGGTAAGGAATTATCCTCCTATCCACAAGCACCTGAGTGATGGCAAAAAGAAGAAAAAAAACAAAAGAAAGAAAAATTGAGACAAGAGGAAGACCATAGGGGAAAATGCCACAGGAAGGGAAAAAGGGCATCTGCTGCTCTGGTACCATCTTGTGCACATTTATGCAGGGACAATGGTTGAAAGAACGAGAACTCAGTCCCAGCCTCTGAGGGATTCCTGCTTGCTGGTAATCATACTGAGATATAGACTATAGTTGGCCTTGCCTGCTGTATTTATTGCAGAAAAAACCTCAACAAACGTAAATAACTTTGTTACAGATGGAATAGATTAAGAAGTTGCTGAGGTGCTTTGCTCTCTATAGTGCCCACCTCTAAGAAGATGCTGGCAGTCGACCCCACTCCCGGTCACACTCCTTATCCATATTGTGATCTCCTGCCACCCGTCTTGCAGCTTTCCCAGGACTTCGAAGTGTAGATTGTAAACTCAACAACCCAGTAAGTCAAAGGACAGTTTTCAGTCTCCATCTCTCTTGACAGCCACAGGTCTCTCTATTTGTACAGCTAAATACCACAACAGAACACCTTCATATTTAGCATGCTACAGGGAGTTTTACACTCTTGTCACCTGGCCTTTGCTGTGATCCTGGCAGCAGCCATGTTCCTCACATCATTTCATGCCCCATCTTTGACTTCTCAATCCCATTCCTCTGTGGAAGAGAGCTAGAAACTATGCCAAAGCAAAGGGGTAGCTACATCTTGCTAGATGCTACCACACACAATGACTCTACCCTCATCACGTATCACAAGGCGGGGTGCAGGTGGACGAAGAGGTGTTAGCTTCACATGGTCTGCATATGGTATGTCTGAAAGTTAAACCAAGCCACAGAGTTTTGCCTTTTTTTAAAACACCATACACATTTTCTAAGTAACAGAATATCTTACCAACCTTTTTTCTCATTCATACACCTGAAACACAGCATTCACAAAATTCAAGCTCAGACTGTGCTCTACTCAACACTCAATGCTCCAAAAGCACACACCAGTTCAAAACGAAATTCAGCAATAGCGTTCTGTTGTTATGGGAGAAAGACTATCTCTCAGTCTAGACACTGGGGCTCAGGACAGCCAGCTGCTACAATCTCTTCTGTCACAGATTTGCCTCTGGCAGGTTATTTAAACTACTTGTACCCTAGCTCTTCCTCTGCAAAAGTGGAAAAAACAGTAATTGTAATTCAACAAAATCTCACAAAACGGTCACAAGGATGAAATCAATCTTTTCATGAGAAAGAAAGTCATGCTAGACTAAAGTGGTAGCATCACGTTCAGAAATATTTCAGTCTTATAGTCCACTCCCAAACCTAAATACGTTTATCATTTGAGGTCACAAGCTTATAAGCTCTCTATCTCAACTTGTTTTGTGCTACTCCATAAGAGTGGTAGGAAATGCAATTCAGCTTCCCTCATATAAGGAATCCTCACCTGGTAAAATGTCGGAAATTTTAGACAAAACAAAGAAGGGTCGCCTTGCATTCAGAATCAGATTAGAGCAGCCCTCTAATGCACCAATAGATTGCCTTGTGCCCTGACAAGCTGCTAGTAATAGAAACCCCTTGGTCCCTCAGCTGCACCAAAGCAGACAACACATTCCGGTCCTAAGGCAGTAACACAGCATGTCATACATCCTCCTGCAGTCACTGTGACATCTCTATGAGGAAAAAAACCACAGTAAGATTTTATAACATTGGTTACATCTCTGTGACAAGGTAATTCATCAGCACCAACAAGCTTGTACAGTGCAACACTGAATCCCTATGTTATATTCCTGCAGCATTAACATCAGCCTCATATATTTTATGTATCTCCCACTCAGCCTTTACTATACAGGAGAGTGGACAGTGAATTCATGACTAGAGAGAGAAGACTGAAGCAAACAAAGCTCACAGCCCTCAAGGCTTTTTCTTTTAGTGATAAAATTAGTCTAAATATGCACTAGGATATTATTTTCACAAACTTTATCAGAAGAAAGTCAAGGTACAAAGGTATTTTAGCAAATGTAAGAGCACCAAATTTATCACATGGACACTAGTCAATTTACCAAAGAGCCCACCTGTAAATAATGTAAGTAATATTTGGCATGAAATATCTACTCATACTGAAAACTGCTGAGCCAATACTGCATTTGATTGCTGCATTGGATCAGCAGGGAAGGTGTTACAAAACGTCCCCAAAGGATTAGTACTTTCAATTAAATCTCAGGGATTTCCTAGTTCATTCCTATTTCTTCACCTGAAAAGTATGATCAAGAACAACTTCTTGTAGTAAATGCACGGTTTGTTGCAGGGGCAGCAAACTTTGACAAACACACCACCAGCCAGCCTCGCTCCCCTCTTTTCAGTCCCAGCAGCCAGAACGTACGCCTGAGGGCACTCAGCTTTCCAGAAGAGAATGGGGCATACTTCTACTGCTCGTGAAACCGCACATTGTAAAACAGGTTCAGGTCTAGCTAAACTCGAATGATTACTCTGATACCTGTGGAATGACTATGCTGTACGTGCAGTAAACTTCCTGTGAATGTCTTAAGTAATAATGAGTAACTCTATGCTGAACCAAAAAGTTTCCTTTTGCATGTAATAAAGACAAAATACGGTTCTTCATGGAAGAAAACAGACAGACAGATAGGTGAAAATACAAAACTTGAATATTCAGGAATATGAGCCCTCCTTCCTTCCCACTGTAGAAAAAAGGCTTAAAAGCACAGGACACAGTAAGTTCAATCAAAATAAAAAATACCAGGTTCCTAAATTATGCTAGCTAGCAGGTCTAAATGGTCAGTATTTGAAATATGTCAAATCAATAATTCCATTAATTAGAAAGCTACTCGAATGGGCCAATACAGTCTGAGTGTTTAGGTTAAGGAAACTGGAGATATTGAGACTAGATTCAAGTCTACTACCTGAAAAGGTTACCTATAGAGATATTAAACAGCTGATGATAGTAGAAAGAAATTTTATACAGTGGGTGGCCAGGGCATAGGTGACTAGTAGGGCCGCCACATTTCTCAGTCAGAAATGTGACATACAAAACGACTTATTTTTACTATAGAGAAGACTTGCTACACAAGTAGCATAGCTGAGATTAACAACGTCATCTATATCATCTAGCACACAGTGAGTATACGCTACATTTCCAGGCGTGTAACGGTCTATCTGGGAATCTTAACTTTGAAAAGCCCCAGACAAATATCCCAAGTCCTCAAATCGCATCTGGGTAAAAGTTCCATGCAGAAAAATTAGATGCATTGGGCTGAGGCAGACACATGGGATATAGTGCATTTGCTGTCCTGAAAGTATGTATTTGAAAAACAAAGAAAGAAACGAATTCCAAATAAAAAAAACACACCTGTGTTGAAAACAGAAGTATCTCTTGCTGTAACAATAATAATAAAAAGAGAACAACCTTAGCTCTTTCCACTAGAAAGCACAGAACAGAATCAGTGATTCAGACACTAGTACCTTTGATTGAACATGTTTTGTCTATAAAACACATGAGAATCTTTGGAAAGTTGACTTCGCTGTACATGCAAGAAGAGAAGTAACATGGGAAATGGCTGCAAGTTTCTTTCAAGAGAGAACAGAGAGATAAAAGGAATGGAGCTGCAACACTCCCAGCTCAGTGGGGAAAAAAAGAAAAGAGGAAGCCTAGCTCAAAAATGAGAGGAAGAAAGTTCTAAAATTGGAAATGCTTCTGGAGACGGGAAGAAGCCAATAGCAACACTTTAGGCGGGTGTGAAACTGCTTTTATGACATGCATGAGCCATTTCACAAGTAGCCAGTATTGGATAACTTCAAGCACACCAGCAGGTACTGACACTGCAGCGCAAGCCTGATGTTTCAATTAACGCGTACCACCCAAATAAAATGTCACCCATCAGCTCATATTAAAGGCAAAATCTTATAATGCAAGTGTATTCAAACACAGCTATCCAGCAGCTCTGCAGACACTCGGGAACCCACTATGCAGGTACCTGTTCCTGAATCTGGTAACCTGTAAGCAGTTCAGTTTGATTATGATAAACACCAGTACACAACCGTTTCGCTTGTAAGTGCTTGCAAGACTTATCTCTCAGCTTAAAACTGTATTTTGTCCCCACAGTTCTGTGTGCCATGCTGCAGATCTACCGGGATATAGCATCACCCACTCCTGAGTATCAAACAACGTCTGTCAATACATTAGAAATGATTCAATTTCTACCTTACAAACATGCTTACTTCTCCAACTTAACTTTTTGATTTTGTAAATCTGAAAGAAATTTTTAAAACCCAGGAATTTAAGCAAGCTTCCTAAAAACCCCACTAATCGTAATGTATTGTAAACTCATCACTTTAAGCGATCACTATAAAAGAAACAATTTTCAATCTGCTTAAAATCTACCTTTTTATCGGATTTTTATTTCCTTTATATCCTTTACTTTTTAACACTATCTAATATTTTTTCACAAACACACTGACAAAACTAGAATACATTTGGCACTAAAAAGAGAAAAAAGTGACATTCGTATGTAAGGAACAAAGCTCCAGTACTTCTCCCGCTCCAGGTCAGGACAGCTTTCCACCTGTCCCTGCCAGTTTTTCTTGAAAGAAAAAAAGGAAGAGCTTATGTATGAGAACAAGGAAATACAAATATTCAGAGGTGAAACTTGGCATCTGTTTCATTAAATTTGGTAACCTTGTACTTGAAAACTATTTAAGAAAGGAAATGAAGGGGAGGGAATATGTCCCTGAGAAACCATATTTCTCAGCACAAGTATTTCCATACCCCTAAAACCAAAGAATAAGGACTCTGAGCAAATAGGCAAGAGACTAGCTACTAGCTTTGCAACTAAATGCACAAGTTAAAAGGAAATTTCTCTGGCCTAAACTATTAATTTTTCCTCAATGTAAGTGAAAAACCACATGATTTCTTTTTGAATATCATTTCATGTTAAGAGTAATAATTTCAAATATTTTAAGTAAGTTGACATTTTTTAACTGTATTTTTGGCAATAAATCTCTTTAAATAAGGGCAGCAGTAAGATAACATTTTTTGTAATAGGAACATATTACAAAATACATCACATGTCATTATGAAAAGCAAAATTAGGTGTCCCAGCATGATTATAACTTTAAAATAATAAATTTACATCGTTTCCATTAAGTTTTGTGGTCACCTTTTATCCCTCACATTATGTGCTTACAATCCACAAGACCTTTTATTAAGTGAAGCTAGCACTACAGAAGCTTCGTCTGCAAACACTAATTAGCAGTCAGACTTAGATCTTTCCGGATAGCTGGGTGATCATGCCTGCAGTATGTTGCAGTGTTGGTACACATATTGCTTTCAAATCAAATATTTAGATACTATTCTGGAACAGCTGGAACTTATGTGAATCCTTATTAAATTAAATAGTTGACATCTTTTGATGCAGTTTTTATAACAGCAACAAAAATCCACAGGCATAGAAACAGACTTGCCGACTGTAATCACGCTTTCCTCTTCTCTTTTGACTGAATCAGAAGGCATTCTGCTGGCTTTTTTTTTTCTTTTACAAATCAGAGAATAAAAGAAAAGTATTTTAATTCACTGCAAGAGAAACCCTCCGTTCTTACTTTTCAAGGTATATGGAAGCTGGGAAGCAGTGCCAGTCTTATTACAGAATCTGCAATCAGTCAATATATAAAGATTGAGATGTCCTCAATGGCAAACAATCTTTGAAATCCTCTGTTCCATTGATAGAGAATTTCATGTTCTTTGTCTGCCGCACCTGGAGGTGTTATTAGAGCTCGTGGCAGAGGCTGATAAGAAGCTGCCACACGGGCACTCTTTAATCGCCTCCTCCTCACAGCATTTTCACAGAACTGATTGCTGCGGCTGGGAAGGACCTGAAGAGTCCTGACACATCCTCCTGCCATTCGGAGATGGGTTTTAAACGGGCATCTCAGAATTTGTATACTGGGGTAAGACTCTGACTGTAGTTCCGAGGCAGTTCCCAGAAAGGGAAGAGATCAATAGTAGTGGCGACGGTTTCAGTGGGTGAGATTTAAAGAGGTCTCCACTGGAAAAGCAAATGCAGAAAGCCCCTTTAAGCAAGAGTAGTGAGTAGCCTGAGGGGTCTCTCTTAGAAAGCCCTTGAGAGGCTTTTCTAAATCAAAAAAGGCAGCACCATATGCTGATACTGCAACACAACAGCGTGGGATACCATCTGAAAAAGCAGCTAGAACCAGCAAGATGCAGCAATCGAGATACACAAATACCAGAGAATTCATCTTTGTTCTTCACATCAACTGTATATTCCCTTCAGAAGATTACATATTCTCTCCATGCCACATTAAAATCAGTGGTACCTGGCTTTGTAACTCCTATGGCAGGGGGGATGAAAGTAAACTACTAGATAATCTTGGAATAAGCAAAAACTGGGAAGAAACGGGAAGTCAAGACAAAGCAAGCACATGGAAAAATAACATCAAAGGAAAACCAGAGGAAGATTATAAAAAGGGAATAAAGTGTTGTAAAGATGAAAAGGAAGACAATACAACTAAAATGTACACAAAGATGAAAAACAGGCAAGAAGCAAGCAAAAGGAGAGGCAGGTTTTACATTTATGCAATTCTTAATTAAAAAATAGCAATTATTTTATACAGGTATATAAAACCTTTTCAATACATCAGGAGATATTTACTCTCTATCCCTGCAGTGCCAACAAAGTAACTAAATGTTCAACCTTTAATCACGTAAGTAAAAAGCACAAAGCACATGGCAACTACTCACATCTCAAAAAAACCTCTCCAATAAGATCAAGTTAATATCTTAATCAGCTGACATTATGTTTTTTGAAGTTAACAACTGCTCATGTATCAACATGAAAGAACTTCCATTTCATATAGGGCAACCAAGTAGGTCTCATACAGAGAGAAACAGAACAGGGGCTTTGCTTTTGCTGTGGGAGAACTGCATGTAACCTTTTGGTAAAGGCATTCTACTGTAAATGAATATTTTAATAAATTAATTATCAAATGTGTACATTATTTTAAATAGTGTCTAGCTACAAGATGCAATTGTAAAGTATAAACTGTCTAACTGGGAACAAAACCTATTACAGCAAGAGTAAATTTAGTTTTAAGAGTACCTGAATTTTTAAAATAAAAGTACTGATCTCTGCATGTATTATTCTAATTCATTGATGTTATAAATATATTTTAAAGCATTTTGTTTTAAAAGAAATAGAAAAGCATAGTAATAAGAATATTAAGAAATAGTTTCCTTTACACAGTGATGTTCATATTAAAATCAGAAAATTATATGCTAAGAGGTTCAGATTCACTGAGGCAGTTATCTTATGTTCCTATTAATAGTCTTAAACGTAAGTTACCTGCAGTTTACAGTACAAAGGTATGCACGCTTTCATAACCAAAGTCCATCTCCAATAGCCTAACGGCCGTCCTCGCTCCATTCTTAATTTCCAGCAAAACTAGGACAAAACCCCTCTACTATTCTGGTCTTCCTCAAATCGCAGCAAGTATCTTGACATCTGGACGGCTATTTCCATGTCACACTTTTGTAAAGAAATTGCCATATAAATGCAGAATTAATTCAAGACAGAACAAAACCAGATTACTCTTACTTATCCCTTCATCTGGAATTTCGACCTATTTCTACAAGTAATTTATAAATTATTGGCCATTTAATGTCTAGGTTTGTGCAATTTAAAATAACCACGGAAATCTTTCTGCATATCACAGAAAGACCAAATACAGCGTGATGTGCGTGCTAGGCTATTAGCTCAGTCTAATTCCTTTCCAGTAAAATCTGAAAGGAAGAACTTCTACCCATTTCCTGAATGCACACCTAGTTAATAAGAAAATTGTCCTCTGTCTCCTTCCGCCTGTGATGTGTATTTCACCCTGTCACGTCACTGGTAGACCATAAAGCAGCTGCAAACTTACAGATGGGTTCAACTGCTTGCAGGTTAAGCCAACAGAGAGCGATGTGCCTCGCTACTGTCTTTCTAATATTGATGGATAGCAAAGTTAAATGTTTGAATCAAGTCACTCTTTCATACTGACCCTAGAAAGGGAACAGATTAAGCAGGGAGAAGTGGAAAGCAAGCCCACACATGAGTAACATTTAATTAAAGTAATTCTGTGGGCAGGTGGGTGGGTGTGTGGGAAAGCTGAAGAGAGAGGTGTGTGGGAGAGGAATGGAAACTTGAGAGTATAAACAGGATTTGAAAAAAAAGTATTTTCAGGGTTGGGTTGGGGGGTAATAAGCCACTAAGCCATCCTTAACCGAGACCCACTTGTAGTCATGCAGGAGCGTAAGTTTAGCTCGTGTGTGACCCTGGGCAAAGACTGTCACATGAATAGAAATTCAGCCTTACGATTTAAGGAAGGAGAGAGGAAGCCAGTCTGAATGATCTTCACAGCTTTTAACTCCAAACCCTGTTAGTTTTCCATCTACCTGTTCTACCTCTCTAATTTTGACCTCTCTAATGGAGAGCCAATTTCTTGCAAGCAAGGACCTAAGGACGTTGCTGGTTAATCAAGATGTCACAAACATATTCTCCTCATGCCATTGCACAAAGTAGTCCAAGCAATACACAAGTTTATACTGCAATTACAAAGAGTTGGTACAGAGCGGAATCAACATCTTCTGATAAAGTTGTAAACCATTAACTATCATGTGCATGCCAATTACAAGAGAATGGAAAACATTAGTCTTACCTAACCTAGCACAGCCACTCCAGTATTTCGGGAAAATGGGAGCTAATTTTCACCAAAAAAATCCCCCCATAAGGATCAATTTTAATTACCACGTTACAATGTGAAGCAAAGATGCAGAAGGTCAAATACAAAGTAAGCTGTAATTAGCTGTTTCATCAAAACTGTTGAAATTTATGCTCAGTTTATTCAGCAAAATGTGCAACGTATTTTTCCCAATACATCAGAACGCGAAGCACAGCCAAAGCATTTGGATGCCACGGCTACTTCGACTGCACAGAGAGAAGCAAAAGTCAATAACATAGATGTAAAAGAATTGGTATGGAGAAGGAAAGAATCTAAGAGACAATACAAAGCATAAGAAAACTCAAAAAACCAATAGAGTTAACTCTTTCAGGGCCAAGCAGGAAGAAAATCCTAAATTGTTTAATTGGTCAATTAAACTTGGCACATCAGAAATTAATTGGCAATGCTTTTTAGAAGAAACTTTTCAAATTGGAGTAATAGGACTATGTCTCTGTTTGACAATGTGATTGAAAAGACCTGTGCAACGTTTTGTTCATTAAATCTGCCTTAGAGCTGGCTGGAATTACCTGCTCAAGTGATCTAAGAACTGTTAGTCTGCCCCACAATGAATATCCAGAGGGGTATTCAGTGGTATTCAGCTAATTTATTTGAGCAAACATAACTAGAGATGACAGAGCATAACTGCTCTCTCTATCCCTGGATGGGGGGTTTTTTTTGTGTCTGGGGAGGAGCTTCAGCTTTACTACTTCACCAATTTCAAGCACTCAAAAATCATGAGAGGAAGTTAAAATCACAATGTCTCAAAAAAACCCAGAATAGTCATTTTTATGTCTTCTGTGTCAATATCACATTCGTAATCCCTTCTTGCTATGAGAATCAAAAGGAAAGAGAAGCTGGGGTGATACCTAAATCGCAGGGATCGGTTACCGAGATTTCAGAAGAACACAAGGCGTGCTGCGACGGCTGCAGTAGCACAATTAGCTGGCAGCGTACCAGCTGTCTCCTCACTCCTGTGAGGAGCAACAACCGCTTTCTGGGACCAAAGCCTGAGTTAACTTAGCAACACAGGAAAAAAAGGGGGTTATCTCCTCACCTGGCAAAACAACTAAGTGTACAAACAGGCGCTTTATAAACGTTATCATACAAACCAGTCAGTTCAAGGGTCTGCGTATCCTTGAGAAGAATCTATTCTAGAGCACGCACTGACACACACAGCTGCTGAAGCGAGCAGTACGTTCCTGCTACTCCTTAGCACAGGCAAAGGAATACAGGTGGGGCACAGTTATAAAGTTGACACACGGGGCTCTCAGCAAGGAAGCCTCTTAGAAGTAATAATGCCTATGATCACGAGTCACTACCGTGCCTCACCAAACCAGCACGGCGTTATGTTATCTATTTGGGATGTCAGTTTTGATCTCTTCACTATAGAGTAGGAGCTGGAGCAGCTTGCTTGCTTCTGCAGTTCTGAAGCACTTTGGGTCTTGAAACAAGCTCCGTGAAATATCTTTTTTTCAAGCAGCTTTTGGAACCAAATATAATAGGTAGTATAACTGAAGCAGCACACCATGCCGATACAATAGCCTACGCCAGCAGGGTATGATTTAGATGAATAAACACTGCTGTAACAATTGTCAAAGTATTATCAACTATCTAGCATACTGGTGGCAAACTTCTATGGACAAAAATACAGGATTGAAATAGAATAAAAACTGGGTCATTGATAGCAGTTGGGGAAAAAAATAAGTATCCATGGGGAAATCTGACTTGCAAGACAGCGGCTTCATGGTAGAAAAGTTCCTAGCTCCTCCGCAGGGGGAGCACAGTCCTCTGAGTGCCACTGTTTAGAGAAATGATTGATGTGGTTGTCTGCACTGTAATTCTGCTCCGCATGCTTTCCAGACAGACCTACACACAAAGGCGACCCAGGCACTTTTTCCTCCCAAGCCACAACGGGCAGTTCCAGGATCCATGTTCCCGGTGCGCTATGAAAACCTACTAGGCAAAAGCAGAATATTCAGAGACCAGGATAACACCAGCTGGGCTCAGCAGCACTGAAGTGTCCCACTCACCGTGCATGTACTTGGTATGTTGGACTCCAAGGAAGTTTACCTCAAGGCTAAGAAGCACAACCACAGTTCCACGTTGAACCAGCAAATTACACAGAACATTGTTTTAAACACCTCTACTTCAATGAGACACTGCTGTAAGAACAAAGGATGGACACCTCTCAACCCAGTAGAATATAGCCCACTGTTAAATATGGAATAGAATTTCTTGAAACAGCTAATGTATCCCACACCCCCAGGAGATGGACAGACCAGGAATGAAACAGTAGGAGAGAAGGAAAAGAATGAAGCATTAGGGAGAAAAGAAGGTGGGGGGGGGAGGGGGGAGGATCACTTGTACCAATCGTTAAGAACAGAGCAGGAAAAAGAGCTAATGAAAGAATAGAAATATGCTGCAGAGAACTGTAGTAACACCTGCAAGCTTAGGCAACGCACTAAAGCACTTCACTATTAATGCTTGCTACTATCAGTCCAAAGTATCTCTGAGCCTTCCCAAATCCTTAGATGAAGAGATGGCCTCTGCAACATGACTAAAGAATGCACAAACCTGAACATAATTAACAATAAGAAAAGAAACTATCGAGCTTACAAACCACTGCATTTCAAAGAATATACAAAATTTCAAGGTAAAGCAAGGCAACTGTAACAACACACATCTAATATATCAATTGTTTTCACACAGAAGAGTATCAAGTTCAGTGGATGCTACAGGAAAAATTTCGCTAGTTAACCAAGCTGAAATTTAGTCATAACAGAGGAGTTACGTCAAAAATACCTCATCGTCTTCGATGATCACAGACAGCCCACACCTCTGCACTGCAAGTCTTCTCCAAGACTTGAGCAGCACTGCATCCACTAATGTCATGCTGGGTGTTGATTCAGAACCGCCTTAGGCTGAAAAGCACTATGCACGGAACCACCAACACTCCTCCAAGTAAATGGCCTTTTCCCTCGAGGACTCCTATCCAGGCACAGCGCTTAGCAAGGCTTTTCAGCTTGTGGAATCTGGCAAGTCACAGGCCAAGGCAGAAAGACTGCACAGACACCTCAAGTTTTCTCTAATGCAAAAGTCAAACTAAGTTTAGAGCATATACACACACATACATAAGACAGAGCATTATTACAAACTCAGTTTTTACTCGACCGTGATATTTACTTCTATTATTAGTATAATACACTTAGAATAGGAAACACTAGAGAAAGCACATTTACTTTACTACTACCTGCTTTCTTACACATGCCCAATTAATGTCCTTTGTATTTATATACTCATCTCCCACTGATATCAGCAGAAAACCACAGGCAAAAACTGAACAAGTTTTACTGTCGGAACTATATACCTGTACAATATGTTTGCATATATATATATATGTAGACGGGTAAAAGGTGATTTCATATTTCATAAAAACAATCAAATGTCTAAACTAAAAAAGCCTTTAAAATATGTAGCTATGCAACATAACCCTCAAATCCACTCCGCAAAATCGTCAGACGTGTTACTTTTACCGTAACTTTGTAACACACTTATCATTGATCCATCCTTCTTGAAAGAAGCGATGTACTATTTTTGTTAATGACTAAAAGCACATTCGATGCTATGCAACTCCAGAAGTCTACCAGGACTTAAATAACCCAGTACTGGATGAGTATTGATTATTCACATATGCCCATGCACTACTTCCTTGATTAACGTTAAACAAACATATTGATTCAAAAAGATGAAAACCGTATTATTCAGAGAAGACTCAAAGTAACTTCTGACAGTATTTTATTACCTACAGATGATTTCATATTATTTCAGCTAAATCATCCTGTCTTCAAACATTTACTTCCCTTTCATCCTGTACACTTTCTGTTTCATAGCATCAAAATACAAAGTTTGCAATCCCTATACATACAATCTAAGCACCTCTTATGTCCAATACTTACCCTAACATAATACTGCGCTGCATTATTTTATCAGAATAATAGATTAAAAATTTTCACTAGGAAATACACTTTTTGGAAGTGCAAGAGCATTTCTAATCCCACATCTGCACTGCTAAATGAATGTCCATTAAATTCTATTTGAATTAGTTAAGCGTAACATGCAGAAAAGTAAAATCTTAACAGTATCAGAACATTCCATACCCCTTAACTGCAACTTTCAAAGTGCTTGTTAGTCAATTCGAGCAAAAGCAAGCAAGAAAATGTTCTTTCTTAACTGAAAAGAACTTTGGAATTAAACTGAGAGAGAAGTGTAAGGAGAATGGTATGGGTTTTGATAGGGTAGATGCCCAGCCAGTAGATGCCAGTTGGAAGTCCACAGAAAGTCAGTGCTACAAATGACAAAAGATTCCCAGAGCATTATATTCAGATATTATGTGTGCTCCCTGGAGAAGCTCAAGGTTTGAAAGGGTTTTTGCAATATTTTGTTTTAAAAAGTAAAATCCAAGACAGAAAAGGATCCCTTCATATTAAGTTCTCCACAAAATATTTTAATCAGAGAAAAGCATACTTTTGTCTTCTGATCAGATTTGTCTGCTTTCATAGCATATAGAAAATACTACATATTCTGTAAGGCTGTATTCTTTAATTAATGTCCCACACCAACTCAAAGTTGGTTTACAGCATTTTTTGGCTTGGTAGTACTTTACAGCCATTTTAAAAGGCCAATGACCAAAGACAACACCCGAAACCTCTACTAGAGCCTGTAGACTCTACTCATAAGGAAATCAAGCCTACAGACTCTCTACATTAATAGCACTCTAGTGAGCACAAATCTGCAAACCTATAATAAAACTGATGATTGGAATCTTGTTCAATTTGCAGCAAATGGTGATACTAGCAGAGGTTCCAGCTGGGCCAAGATCACACTGTGTTGCAGTAAAGGATTCAAGAGAGGTTGCATGGAACCTTTTTATTTTTATCTTTATTACTTATATCTTAACTGGGGCTTAGGTTGCACTCGACCCAATGTGAGCTCTAGCTTCAGTGTATGACTCTCTCAGACAAAAAGAAACTGGGACACACAGAGAAAGCCAACGTATATGTCTAGCCTCACCATGGATTAAGTCCTTCATGGATGAGGTTAAGTCATTTCTGGTAGTAGTTCTACAAATTAGGTAATTGCCCTGCTCTTTATTAGTTTCATATTTCAAAATTTTAAGATCCATTTTTAGTGGTATATCCAGCTTCACATGTACATCAATATGCATGTGAATAAGAAAATTTAAAAATTGGTCTTGCTTCCAATAGCTTCCCTAATGTACATTAATCACAGCGGTATTCTTTTGTGAATGATTGATCAATTGATTATTCTTCTTTTAAATGCATATAATACAGCTTACTGAAAGGAAACTATGTAAAAATATTGAAACCTACCGAACATGTGCCACTCTGACCCCACATCAATTCAACTTAAAATCCTTTAAGACTGGAAACCAACTATTCAAAAAGCTAGCAGGAACTGGAGAAAAACACAATTTTTTTCCTTCAACAATAAAGACCACATGGAGTTACAATGTTGACACAGTGCTGTTGAAGCTCTATTTCATAATAAAAACATGTATTATTAAACCTACAGAGAGATGTACACAGCTGGACCCTCATAATATTACAAAGCCCATGTCAAACCTGCCTGCGATCCATCTGCATATATCTATTTATAATGTCTCTACAGTGTGTTCAGAGCAATGCTAATGAGACAGAGTGTAAGATCTAAAATCTAGATCTAAAATCTAGGTACCCATAATTAAATTGTGCAAACAGCATTTGACTGTAAATTTGTAAAAGTAGTAGATGATACATTAAATGTCAAGGCTACTTTGAACAATGTAGATCCATACATACGCACTTGTAAACTTGTATTTTCAATGCATTGTTCTCCAGGGAGGGATAGTATCCACAGCTTGCAATATAACAGTGCAATTTAGGAAAAAATATCTTTTTATAAAGCAAAACAAAACTTTCTCAAAAATAGCCACAAGTCAGAGGTAAGGAAATCTAATTCTTTGTAAACAGCATGGAAGATACTTCAAAAAGTTATGTGTGTCCCTCTGTAAGAAAGGAAACAGGAAAGCAAGAAAAGGATCCATAATAAAAAGAGCAAATAACTACGCTATATTCCCCAAATACAAAAGGTTAGTGGAATTGAAGTGTTATTCTTCAGAGAATGGCAATTCACTCCAAGTGGAACCAGAAGGGAGAAAGTGTATGTCAGGTAAAATATAATTTGGCTATTAGCAAGGCAAAAAGGAACTAAGAGCAGCAGATAGCAACAGATACAAAACCAAACAACAACAAAGCCTATTAGCATATCAGAAGCAGGAAACTTTCAAGGGAATCATTGGATTTGCTAGACCTGGGATTAAAGCAGCACTTGAAGAAGATAAAGGCATTGCAGACAATCCAAATTATTTCTTTTCATCAGTCTTTGCCATGGAAGATGTTGGAAAAATGCATTCCTGACTTTTCTGATAAAGAGACTAACATTTCTTCAACCTGAAAAATCAAAAAGGGCTGAGGAAACACAACAAATTGAAAGCAATATATGATGAGGGATGAGCTCCTGTCCCACTCATATCGACAGGTATTTTACCATTGATCTTAGCACTGACAGTCTTCAGAACCGAACAGCAAACAGACCAACACTTTCAAAATACGAAAAGGCTGAGCTGGACATGACAGTGGACTGTTCGGTGGTCAAAGAGAGCAAGTAAAATAATAGAATATAGAAAGAAGGAGACAGTGACAGTAGGAAAGTCTATATTTTTAGTCATTATCCAATCTCTTCTGGCGTATCTATTCAGCTTAGGGTTCCTGCTCGAAACCAATGACAGTGGCATATGTATGTTGTTTGACAACAAACACTGCTATGGAAGAAAATTTTAAAAGCTGGAAAGAACCAGGAAATTAATTTAGCAAAGAGATGAATAAGAGAGGACACTGCAGAGCTGCAAAGAATACTATGAGAAATAGGTAAATAGGATGCTCTTCAACTTAAACTTTCTCACGCTACTAGAGCAAAGGGCCAATCCAAGCAATAACAAGTTACTGAGTCAAAAATAAAAGGACTGAAACGTTTTACTGCATAAACCACAAACCTATGTAACTAATTCACAAGGACATCTCCATGATAATAGCAAGGAATATCCTTGGTGCTTTTGCTATTGCTTTTCTTTCTTGTTCATAGCCTTATACAGAAATTAGTGACATGTCAATAAACATAAATCTTCAGAAAAACTCATTTAAGGGAACATGCTTTCCCTTTCCTCTTGCTCTAATGCATGAAACTTTTCAGGCTGGATAAATGGCAGAGGAGGAAGGGGAGGTAAGATCATGTATGGGACATAGTTGCAGCAAGGATGAGGACAGCTAGTAGAGATGTTTCAAGCACGTGCTCAAATTGCAGTGTGCTGTCTGTGCTGTGCTAGATCCCACACTTGTAACGCGGGTGGTTGATGGCTCAGAAACCTGCCAGCTGTTGGCACGGGATATACTGGATCCCAATCTAGAATTAAGACAGAAGCATTAAACTATCAATGTGTGAAATTTGTGACTTAAATTACAAGGTAGGGCCATCGAAGGAGTCTCTTGCATAATTCATGACACTTCAGAACTTCATATATAAATCAAGTAGAAGGAAAGTCTATCATTTCTGCTCTGTTGAGCACAGATCCACACACAACTTTGGTAACGGCCGCACAAACAAGCTCTCTAGAAAATACAGTATTACAGACATGCTCTCCACAATACTTGTTTACACAGTTCCGCAAGTAATTTCAATACAAACTGCTCAGAAGTGTCAAAAATACAGAGGTCATTAAAAATAACAAAATGAGTCTGTTTGTTTGTTTTCCAAACGAATGCTTACAAACACTCTTTTGCAATGTTCTTCTGTATTGGACTTAGTCAAACTTTATTATATGATTCATGGGCTTGCTATTAATCATTCTGTCTGTCTAACACTGTAAAAAAGGAAACTACCGATTCTACAAAGCTCCCACACTTACTAAGAGGCTCCAAAAGCGTCAAAATTATATTCTCCAAGTTCAATGATAAACTTTGACAGACTTTCAACCTTGAAATGGTGAGTAATCCTGACACAAATGAACTGCAAAACTATTAATCATAACGTAAGAACAGACGTTATCAGTAAACATACATGTAACTTGCAACATTCTGCTTTAGAAATAGCTGAAGCCTTGACTTACTGTGGCTGTGCCGGAGACAGTTTGTGCATTTGTGTCAGCTGCACTCTGTTCAGAGTGTGTCTGAGCAGGAGGGTACATGTTTAACGTGTGCTCTGGAACAGTGGTTTGGCCTGTGTAGTCTGGAGCTGGGTGAGGATGTGGGGCTGTGTA
The DNA here is from genome assembly GCF_000687285.1 of Phaethon lepturus. Classification (NCBI taxonomy): domain Eukaryota; kingdom Metazoa; phylum Chordata; class Aves; order Phaethontiformes; family Phaethontidae; genus Phaethon; species Phaethon lepturus. The sequence continues at coordinate 47,706 of NW_010529939.1, forward strand.
TTCTGCAGGGATACCGTTCTGAGGTGGCGCAAACTGGGCTGAGGCATAAGGCTGTGCCATTGTGTCAGGAGGTGCTGTAGCTTCCTGATTACCCTGTAAAAATCAAAGGAGAAAAAAGGAAGAAGAAATATGGAGTGAGATAAAATAAGCGATGATCCTGCACACATAACACCAGAAGGGATGACAGCACTGTGCTAAGATTGCTAGCCTGAAAAGGGCAAAACGTGTGTTTTTTGAGGAGAAAACTTCTTATCTGAATTAAATCCTTTTTGCTAACGCTATTGAATCTTACCATACTTAGACAAACAAATCTGCTGTTTTCTGGATAATTGTAGACTATTCTTTAACTAGGAAAGGTCAGTGAAGTCTACCTGAACTAATGCCTCCACTCAGACAATGAAGAGGGACAAAGCTCAGTTTATTCCAAAGGCGACTGAGCGCAACTGCCAATACGGAGCTCTGGTAAGGTTCGCCCACGGGCTGTGATCTGTTCTGACTCACCATTTGCAGAACATAATATATGCAGTCAACACACAGAGCAGGATTTGGATGCACACTGTACGCTGAAAATCTTGATATGAAATAATGCTCTATGAGATATTCAGAAATACTTTGAGGTACACTGTATTAAGCAACTGCATGCACAAATGCAAAAAAATAATGAGAGCCGATCAAAATATCAAACACCTGAATCTAAAAGTGCATCAGTCCAAAATATTAAGTTAACATAAAAGAAAAATTCTATGTTGTAGGCTGTCAAAAGATACAGATTTCAGAACTGTAAAGGATTTAAATTTGAATACAGTAGTCCCTCATTTCCATATTACAATAAGCCTATACAATTAAAAAAAAAAAGCCCTCATCTCTTTCTATGAAGATCCATCTTTATGTCTGATGTAATAAAGGATAGTCAAGTATGTTCATTTATCACTTAGACACTTCCGACTAAATGCTCTGCTCACCCCAAACAGTAATAATTCTAGGGGAGGAAATGTACAGAACAATCTTTCAGAACCTATATAAAAGATGTCCAAAACATGATGCTGCAGATGACACAGCATTAGAGGCCATTAATACAGGGACTGTCCCAAACTCAGGTGAGCTGATTTACAAGATTTAAAAATCCCTTTAAATATCAAGTAATGTACAAATTAATATTTGACTAAAATGTTAATTAGTTTTTTAAATACTCTGTCATTTTCCCACCAAAGCATGTACAGGTGCCTTCACAGGACCATTGTAGGGGTTTTGCTTACTTGTACTCATCAGTCCTTGATTTCGTAATTTCAAAATAAGCTGGATGGATAAAAGACATTCTTTTGCACTTCGTACTTAAGGACATTTCCAGCCAACTTCAACTAATTCAGACATCCGTTCTCTGACCTGAACTGGTCCTAAACTCAGGAGCTTTGAAGAATTTGCAAAATCACAGCATGGGAATAAGCAGGCTTAGAAGGGAAAATTAAATTTTCCTTTGTAAAAGGCATTCAGTGTGTCCTAAAAAAATCAAACCTTTATATCAGCAATCAAACCCTCCCTAATTTTAATCCTCTCTTTGCTACTATTTTAATGTATGGCCTTCAGCAAGTAGTTTACATTGCTTCATTCAACTGTCCTTAAAATGAAAACAGTGACATTTACCTACCTCACAGGGTTAAGTCAGAAAGTTTCATTTGCATGTATGTACAAGCATTCCAGTGTTATTGCCGCACTGAAACTTGCCATGTTTAAATTGCAGTGGAGGTTAAAAACTTTTGTAAGTGTATACTTGTACCCTCATATTAAAACAGCAAGGTCCCTTGCTTATTTCTTTCACTGGTATTTTCACTATTTAAAAAAACAACAGATGAAGTAAGAACCAGCAATGACTGGATTACACCAGAGACATTTATTAAATGTTAATGAAGTATTTTGGAAGTTTGTCGGGAAGGTACGGGGCCATAAATTTTTTACTCAACTGTTTCAGGAAGGGCTTCAGCAAGTGGTAAGACTGAACAACAGCAAATCGAACTTCTGCCTATATAAGCATTTTCACTGTGCTGGCTTTGAAACACAGTAGCTGGTTACTGCTGGTCCTTAAGCTATTCCTTCATGTCAGATGCTAAACTTGGCATTAGAGTCAGCAGCTGTTAAAAAAGAACAATAATGGCAACAAAGGGACCAAGGGCTAATGTCCAGGTGCATTTGATCTAAAGGTTTTTATACCACCTTGAGCCCTAAACCAGATGTTGCTGCGACCCCCGCTGTTTCTCATTAACATTGACAGCAGTTCCATGAGACCCTAATTAATATTCAAAGCATTCACACTTAGTGCTAATCACAGCTAATATTTAATTAAGAGGGTTGAACTTTTATATTATTTGTACCAGCAACCCCGAACGACTCACTTCTTAGATGTATCATAAAATGGCAAACTGCACCGGCAACTCCAGCACCTCCATGGTGCTGACGC
>NW_010529939.1:50188-62014 GCF_000687285.1 Phaethon lepturus
GTTAGACTTGTTAAGCTGAGGTCTGCATCACTTATTTAGAACTGAGACCAGATTAGTAAGTAAACAACAAAGGGTCAGGGGGTTGTTTTCTTAAAATTGGTGCCTACTGTAGCCTTTTCTAGCCTTTAAAATCAGTGTGAATTTGTGGTTTACAATTAATTCAATAGACACTGTATTACAACGTAGTATAAAAGCACGCATGTCGAAACGTGTTCTTTACTACTTATATGGCTATCAAGCCAATAGCTTATTGTTTAGCATATGAATTTATATCAAGAACAATGCAGTGTCAACTAATACACATTTGTATATACACATGGTTGACGGAAACCCCAGACTACACAAAAGTCAAATGCATTTGAATAGACTTTAAAGAACCAGAAATTCTTTAAATATAAAATATAATTATTATTATATAATAAATATAATTAAAATGGCCCTTTATTGTGCCCTTTAAAATACGATGAACTAAAATGAATACGGGAAATAATACATCTAATACATTAAGTTGAAAATTTTAAAGGGCCCCAAAAGCAACAGGAATATAATAAATATAATTAAAATGTCCCTTTATTGTGCCCTTTAAAATACGATGAACTAAAATGAATACGGGAAATAATACATCTAATACATTAAGTTGAAAATTTTAAAGGGCCCCAAAAGCAACAGGAAATATTGATCCTAAATTAGCCTATGAACTCAGGTATTAGAGTAATCTCGAAACTGCGGATGACAGTACACAGACATCGCTTAATGCAACCTAGGCAGGAGAGGCTAAACAGAAGTTGTCCCTTCAGACTCAGTTCCAAGAATCTTTAAGATTAAATGACCCCTTAATGCTCACTTTGTGCATGGTTTTTAATAAAGTAGTTGTTGGCAACAGAAAGAAGAACAAAGGATGGCAGACAGTCAGGCTCTGCTAAATGTTCTGGCCCGAGTTTTAATGAAAACCACATTTCAACTGAAAAATATGCTTTACGTGGCAGTGTATAAAATCAAGTTTATTGCTTTCTGGTTAAATGTTGAACTCTAAGGAACAAAAAAAGAAAGCATTCCGTTGATGCAGGTAAGTGAAGGCGCTCCTATTCCACATATATTACTCCATTTGAAGAAAAGCTTAGAATTTAAAATGCTGCTAGTTTCTCAGATCTCAACATGCCTTTTCAGCATCTTCTGCTCTGAAAGGATTTCATAATTAAGAAATGCATGAAAAGTGTCAAAACATAATAAAGCAAGCTTGTTGTGTTTGTACACAAAAGACAGAGCACAGAAAACATTACTTACGTAGTGTTCCTTTTTAAAAACACATTTGCAGCATAAAAATGTATTCAATGAAAACCTTTCTGCTTGCCTACATTTTAAAGTCTAACAGTTTATTGTTTGTTTTACTCTATTTGCTGTTTGGTGCATTTTGTTTCTTTGGCAAAAGATATTTCATATTTAGAGAAAGCCCCTCATACCGTAGTTAAATGAGGCAAACTGCATCATATCCTTAGGGCACGGAAACAAAGAAGAAAAATGCAACATTACTCTGTAAACCTGCTGGTTATAAGAACGGCTCAGTTAGATATATCAAGCACAGCAGAGATACATCACCACCACCACCACAGTTTGCCCTCCTTCAGGCTTAAGCAACAAAACATGTATTAGAAGTCTTGCACGCAGTGGTGCAGCTGGTTATAAGAAATGCCGTGGCTTGACTAAAATCAGGAGTTCCAAATGAAAAGAAAAGTGAAAATACCTGCTGTACCATCCTGCTCCCTTTATTCTCCATAAACTTAGCAGCTGCGCTAGTCCCAGGCCATACAGCATCTGCCCAAAGCAAGCATCAATTATGGGTGAGGGCGTGCGCGCGCTGTACCGTGTGCGTGAGCGCGGGTGATGGGGTGCTGAGGGAGGGGGAGCTAACGCAAGGCTTACTGACCTCCCTCTCAGCATCTGACTGCTCCCAAAACCTAATCCAGATGGGACTCTCTCGGTTTGCTGGGCCTCGCCCCATCAATCACAGCAGGCCACTCCTCTGTCTCCTGCTACTAGTTACAGAGTGCACCACTGAGCAGATGATTACACACAGAAGAAGAAAAAACACAGCTTGACTACATTAATAGCTGTTTAAAAAACATTAGAAATGCTACTATGTAAGTTGCCAGAAGCCGAACGTTTTTGTTTTAGAATTAAGATGGCTGGATTCAAAGTTACAAAACCCTTACTGAACTTGCAGTGCTCCGGCTTTTTGATAGCTACGAAGTACAGTAACGTGTGTGCATTTCTATGTGATTAATTCGTCCTACATGTGGTAGAGTTAATACCCGTAAGATTTCCATTTTAAAATTGCTGAACTCCACAAGTAAACCATCAATACTGAAGTAGCCTGTTTTAGATTAAATGTACTTTATCCTTCCATACAAATGAAATATCGTTTCCTTTTTTGTTTCATTTCATGACATCCCTCTTGCTTAGCAGGGGAAATATTTCAGAAATGCTTCCAAGGTTTAGTTGTGTGAGGCACTTTAAGCAACTTAATGCCTCGCTTTCCTAGATGCTCTGGAGCTAATTTTCCAATTATTAAACTTCTAATTAAATCATAGAATTAAGCAAAAAAAAAAAAAAGAACAAATGTAAACAGCCCCAAAGAATACACGGTTATTGCCACCCTGCCGCAGACTGCCTACAGACACAAGAATTCAGAAATGGGGCAGACACGTAGCATGGGAATCATTCTTACAAACATTCAAATTCCAAAGGGTGGGCAGAACAGCGGATAAACAGCCATCAATTCATCATTAAACTTATATTCCGGCTGAAATATACTGAATTTCTTTAAAGTGGCAGTGTAATTCTTCCAGATTTGTTGCTGGCACTCCCCAATTAATGATAATAAAAGCAGCCACTTCAAATTTTTCAGAAGGAATCAGACATCCAACCACACTGGACCGATAATCACAACTGACTGACTCTGCGAGCTTTCTCTGTTGTAGCTTAATTATCTGACCAGGCCACTTGACTCAGATCATTTGCTTCTGCAATCGTACAAAATGAGTTCTCCAGCCACCTCGCTTTTTTTGGAAGGTTCGGTACAGAGCCAAATTCAGATTTCGTTTAAACAACGATCTCGTTCCAAAAGAAGGGTATCCTCAGAAGTAAGAAAGATACTGCAAAATTAATTTTTTTCAGAAAGCATAGGGGGAAAAAGATAATAGTAAGTAAGCAAAAGAGAATTCCTTTACTACCTTAGCAAGAAGTACCATCTCTTTACTCCCATTACGGAGAAACATTTACTTTTGGTCCTCTTCACATATAACATACTGTATTCCAGGAAAAGTTGGTGCCCTTGCTACTGGTACATACGCATTGAAAATGAAACGTTCGTTTTGTGTCAGTGCCTGAAATCTGGAACAGACTAACTAATGAAACATCACAATACCCTGCAAAGTAGGAAGGTTATATGCATTTACTTACATTTAACAGAAGGCAAACAACTTCCCAACAACTGAGCCCTAGTCGGAATTCCTGCCTGCACCCCAGACCACACAGTATTAGGGATGTATAGAGCCATACAAAGAACGCGTTCCCTCTGACACTTGCCTTCTTTCCACTTGTCGCTGCTGAAACTTTCTACTACTTTTACGCCGCTGTGATTTATTATACTAGCTTTCCTTGTCCTACATGACAATTCTTTTTCCTCCTATTTCTAATGGCCCAAACAGACACGACTGTCACCCTTGTTTTGCTTCTACATTACCACCGAAATCTTTCTTTTCTTTTTTTTTTTTTTTTAAACTTAAGTTTCCTGCCTGTCCCTCACTTTTTCAAGTTCTGAATCTCAGGTATTTTATACAAGTCTTCTCAACTGTAGCTCAGCCTTCTAGTCCATCAACCAATATTTTCATTTTTTAAATACAAAGAAAAATTTTTACATCACATTTTGAAAACACAAGTCTCCAAAATTGCCTGAAGACTCATATAGCAAGAGAATCTGGAGTATTCAACAGGTGTATCTATGATTCGTTTTCAGAATGAGAACTGATTCTTAAAATATTTCAAAAGAAAGGTATAGAAGGAGCTTGTCCTTTCCCACAAGTCAACAGAGGAAAGTACACCTAATCTTTTACACCTTTACTGGAGCATACTGAAGAATATGATGCAGCATCCTCATACCCAAATAGAAGGGGAAAAAAAAAAAAGGAAAAAAAAAGAAAAAAAAAAGGATTGGATTGTCAGCAATACAAGGTGCATAAAAACCTTCCTAGAGTGCTGGCCTTTAAAGAGAGTAGCAATCAACATTTAGAAGTCTAACTGTCAGTCAGCCGTGAATGCTATCCCTTGGGCAGCAAGACCAGGTCCAAAACTGTTGAACATCTTCATGGAAGACTTGTATGAAGTATCAGAATGCAAGTTCATACATGAGAGCAAATAGGGGGAGAAGTTACAGGGGTCTTGAAATGCTGGAGGAATGGGCTGACAAGAACCTGATCTAAGTCATGCTCTTGGGACAGAACAACCCCGTGCATTGGTACATGGACTGGTGGTACTGTGGCCTGACTGGTGAGGGAACAGCTCTGCAGAAAAGGATCTGTGAGAGTCCTGGTGAACAGTAAGTGAAGTACGAATCAGCAGTTTGCCTTTGAGGCAATAAAGGCTAACTGCACAGTGGGCTGCATTAGCAAAGGGACAGTCAGCGGGAGGAGGAAAGAGATCCTTCCTCCCCGCACAGCACTGGTGAGACAGCATCTGCAACGCGGTGTCCAGTCTGAGTCCCCCAGGACAGGAGATGTATTTGCAAAGTGGAGAGTCCAGTCGTGGGTTGCTGAGACAGCTGGAGGGGACATGACACATGAAGAGAGGCTGAGGGAGCTGGTTAACATAGCCTGCAGAAGAGAGGGCTAACAGACAACTTAATTGCATCTTCTCCAGCTTAATGGATGGTTACAGAGACAGAACTAGACCTTCCTTAGAGGTACAGAGTGAAAGAATAAGAAGCAACAATCAAAAGTTGCAGAAAGCTAAATTCTGGTTGTCTATAAAGAATAAAATAATTAATATGAAGAAAGTTAAGCACAGGAACATGCTGCTTAGAGATGTTGTGGCATCTTGGAGGCTTTCAAAACTCAACTGGACACAACTGAACAATCTGATCTGTGTATTTACTCCCGATGTAAAAAGGATGTTGGGTTTAGATGGCCTCTGAAATTCCCTTCCAACCCAAATTATTCTACAATTTCACGTGGTTTCAACAGTAGCAGAATAGCTGCAAAATGGATTCTATACTTTTATCCTATTTGATGAGTTTCCTCAGAAAGGATTTACTGACAAGGATGTGACTAGCTACAACTTCTAGTCTGCTTTCTCTCCTCAAGAAATGTTATCTCAATTCTTTGAGATAGATTTAGAAAGCTTTCTTAGAAAAATACATTTCATTTGTTTAATCCACAGCCAGAGCAGTAAGAAAGTGGCAATTGCTATAGTACATGGAAGAGAATAATAGTTTCACAAACAATGCAAATTAACATTGTGAACTATGACATATCTTAACTTTCTGACGAATGTCACCATTTTCCTCATATGTAGAGGAATACTGCCTTGACAACTACATCTCCATAGCAAGGAGTATTTTTCTCTGCCTTCTGCATCACCTCTAAAACAATAATTACTACAGACATGTAAGCTTTCTAATTTATATCTGCAATTTTTCTACTGAAATGAAATTTTATTTTATTTCATATATTGTTTTATTGAAGATCACTGCCACCTCCTAAAGCCGAATTGTAGTAAAGCTAATATGTCCATTTTCTTATTTTTCAGTATCTAAGAAGGCTGAAAAAGCCGTTTTTAATTATTTATTTTTTTTTAACTGCAATACTGATTGAAGATATGGGATTTTTAAAGCTGGATCAGTTCCCAAATCAGTTTGCAAGCAATTGTGACAAAAGAATTGAGAGGTTAATGCACTGAAGAAACAATCAATGGGAGCTGCAGAAAAAGGACAAAGCAGCAGACATATATTATGCTATATTGACATAAAAGATTTTGTCCTGAGAAAGCCTTTCTTAATAATCGTAAGTCTTTAATTTGCAAAAATGAAGGCAGAATAGACCATGTGGTAAATTACAAGCCTTTACAGGAAACTGTAAAAACATCAATCTGTTCTTCTAATCTAGCTAACACAGACCTCAGAGCTACCACAACCACGTAGCCTGCAAGGCTGCAAGGCAAGAACCATTGGGCCTTCTTTTATAACTACGGACAAAAATATTATACATAGCTCAAGCAGTGGAAGCAGCAGAGATGTGTTGGCAAGACTATTTTATTGGCATGTATCAGCATTTCTGAGAAGGTACCCTTGTAACTTGTGTAATACCCTTGTATTCCTGCCTTGTAACTTACACACAAGCACAAGTATTTCCAGAATTTGAGTCAAAAAACCTCTCTAAATGCCACCTTATTGGTCAAGGATTGAACACGCAAAAGATTAGAGTCCGCAGAGGGGAACTGAACAGCAGTCAAATCCAGTTTCAGGTTTATGGTTTTCAACAGTTAGATAATTTCTAGAAATCTGAGGAATTCTTGTAACATAGCCAAAATAATTCCTTTAAGATTTGTTGTGAGTAGAATTCAACATCTCATTTGCAATTTACTCAAAAAAACCCTGAGTTTCTCAGGAGATTGGGATTGAATACACCTGTGTTTTTTTAAAAAGTGTCTAAATTGGGCAATTTAATCTATCTGAGGTTAATAGTTACACAAAGTTATTCCCAATTTACAGATGCTGCCTCATCCAGAGTATACTAAATGAACTGCTTTTTCAGCTGGTTTGCTAATGGACCTACCACAAAATACAGCAATGTATTTACCAGCTTTGTTAGCCATAGAAAGTAGTGAACCTGCAGTCACATGCAGAGGCAACATGTTTGAAGGCCATTTGTTCTGGAGAAACCATATCCCAATTTCATGTGTGCCTAATTAGTTATTTTTCATGTACAAACAAACTATTTTATATTAAAAAAAAAAACCTAGGCCGAACGAATGATGTGCGCCACAAGTATTACACATGGAGAACCAAGAAGACAGAACGGTAAAGGGGCACAGTGTTTTCACTGCTCAGCCTAGCAGACTTTTTTCTGCTCCACAAAAGCACCGCTGAAGTTACTGCGTCCAAGTGCGGCTTGCCCTAGGTATTCAGATTTGCAGTAAAACAAGGCTACAGGGACAGAGCAATGTTACAGAAGAAGACTGAAGGGCAGCAGCAGTTGTTTGAGTGCAAACTGGCATGCCGTCCCTTTGAACTGAACACTTTGAACGACCTCTTTTAACCAGGGACACAAGCTTTCACTGGTGAGCTGTGATTTAGCCTCAGAAAAGAAAGGGGATATTTCTCTTCATAATCCCTCATGCTGAATCATTTTTTAAGTCAGTACCACGATAACCAGAGTTCATCCATTATATATGAAACAGGTCCAAGTTTCAGTATCACAAATGGGAGGATCATTACTTGACTCTATGGAAATAAAATGAGGAACATAGCTATTAAGTGAAATGAGAATGTAATGCCATAAGTTGTCTTAAGCAGCAAAGCTGACTGAAGATCATACCTCCTTAGCTATTTGTTTGCAAACATCAAAGTATGCAGGGCGGCTTTATAGGCCAGTTCACTTGAACTAGCCAGGTTACGCGATAATGATTACTGTAAAACTGTCCCAAGGGTGAGTTGTTTTGTTTTAAACCAGGTAAACTTAAGAGTTTGATTTATGTGGTAAGATCCATAAGAACAATGACATGATTGAGTTTGGGAATTTGGAGGAAGATAAGCAGCAGAGTTAGAAAATCTGGCTTCAGGAAAAAAGACTTCAGCTTATCTAGGGAATTGTTAGGAATCCCTGAGGTTCACCCATGAGGGAAAACTGTCCAAGTTAGCTGCCTGATTGATTGAGCCATTGATAAAGAGAACTTTAGCATGTAGGAGCAAACCATCCATTAAAAAGGAAGATCCTTAGCAGAAGGCCCACATGGCTAAGCAGAAAGTTTCTCAAAGACAACAGACACAAAAAGGGAGCATACAAACAATGGAATCCAGGCTTGGCAACAAAAGAGGAGCATAAAAGTATTGCTCAGATACTTGAGGACAAAATCTGGACGGTTCTTTTGTCCAGCCCAGCTGGAACTAAGACTAGTGAAGACATTAATGGTGACAGGAAAGAATTCTACATACCAGGTCTGCTTGTTGCAAAAGAAAGTTCAAGGAAAATGTTGATACAGGGAGGAGACAGCCTTGTGATGAAAAAGTGAAGTAGATAAAATGAAGTAGAATCATAGAATAGTTTGGGTTGGGAGGGAACTTTAAAGGTCATCTAGTCCAACAGCCCTGCAGTAAGCAGGGACATACTCAAGTCAATCAGGTTGCTCAGAGTCCCACCCAACCTGACTTGGAATGTTTCCAGGGATGGGGCATCTCTGGGCAACCTGGGCCAGGGTTTTACCATTCACATTGTGAAAATTTTCTCCCTTACATCTAGTCCAAATCTACCCTCTTTTGGTTTAAAACCATCACCCCTTGTCCTATTGCTACAGGCCCTGATAACAAGTCTGTCCCCATCATTCTTATAAGCCCCCTTTAAGGACTGGAAAGCTGCAATAAGGTCTCCCGGGAGCCTTCTCTTCTCCAGGCTGAACAACCCCAACTCTCAGCCTGTCCTTACAGGAGAGCTGTTCCACCAATCTGATCATTTTGGTGGCCTCCTTTGGACTCACTCCAACAGGTCCGTGTCTTTCCTGTGCTGAGGGCTCCAGAGCTGGACGCAGCACTCACGGGAGCAGAGCAGAGGGCCAGAATCACCTTCCTTGACATGCTGGCCACACTGCTTTGGATGCAGCCCAGGATACGGCTGGACTTCTGGGCGGGGAGCACACATTGCTGGCTCATGTCCAGCTTTTCATCCACCAGTACCCCCAAGTCCTTCTTGGCAGGGTTGCTCTCAATCCCTTCGTACCCCAGTCTGTACTGATACCGGGGGTTGCCCTAACCCGTGTGCAGGACCCTGTACTTGGCCTTGTTCAACCTCATGAGGTTCACATTGGTCCGTTCCTCAAGCTTTTCCAGGTCCTTCTGGATGGCATCCCATCCCTCAGGCATGTCAACCACACCACTCAGCTTGGTGTTATCTGCAAACCTGCTGAGGGTGATACTTGCTTCATCCCTTGCTGAGGGATTAAGTACTTCATGTCTTTTTTGTTTCAGCTAGACTCTGATCCTAAATCATTGCACCCAAATCATGGACAGCATGGGTAGTGAAGCAGAGGGACAATGAGCAGTGGAGATGTAACAGGTTAGGGACTATGTAGTGAAGCTGGATGTGTTTACAGATTTGAAGCCTTAAGGCATTCAACAGAAGGTGCAGAAGGAGTCGATCACTGTGATCATGGCCAAATGCCTAATAAACTATGAAAAACTAGTGATAGGGGAAGTCCCAGATGACTGAAGAAGCTAACATTACTCCTGTCTTTTAAAAAGGCGAGGAACTACTGACCACTCAGCCTCATCTCATGCCCTGGAAAGATCATGAAGCGCATCCTTTTGGAATCCATTTCCAAGTACACGAAGGAGACAAGTAATTTGAAATGGTCGACATAGATTTTTTTCAGGGGAAAATAGTGCTCGATCAACCTGGTTGCCTTCAAAAAACAAGAACTGGCTACATGGACAAAGTCAAAGCACTGGATACAATCTGCCTTGACTTCAATAAAGCTTTTAATGCTGTCTCCCATAGCATTCCCAGTTGAGAGCAGAGGAAGGAAGGGCTGGACTGTCAGATGGATTGAAAATTGGCCAGACTGTCAGGCCCTAAGGTATCTGGCTCATGACAAGTAGTAAGTTGAATTCCTTAGGGTTAATACAGAGTCTCACATTGTTCAACAACTTGGAGAATGACCAAGAGTACATCCTCAGCAAATTTGCAGATAACACTAAACTATGGAGCCTCAATCCAAGGACACCTTGATAAACATGAGGACTGGAGAATCAGAATCCTTACTAGTTCAATACGGAAAAGCACAAAGCCCTGCACCATGGACGTCATGGAATAACAGTCTGAAGGAATGAAGTTCACTGCGCATTCAGTGAACCCCTTTCAGTTTTAGTCTATATATTATAAAGCTGTTAAAACACAGAAATGTAATCTATATTAAATAGTGCCTTGTTATTTGCCCTGAGAAGCAGATTATTCATAGACTATAAAACTTTTAAATTCCAAATTAAGTTATATGATTTCCTTTTTTCCCCCCCATAAAAAAAAAACCACAAACCAAACACAAAATAAAAACTCCTCATCTGTGTATTGTTCATGGAGATCCCATGCAATGATGTCCAAATGTATGTGGAAATTGCATATATTCTGCATTTTAGCTGTAACTTTTCAGAAGGCAGAATTTTTGGTTTTATATGGCCGACCTCAATATTTTGAACAAATCTGGCAGAATATTTATGAATTCAATATATCCACAAGTCATACTTATCAGTTCCAAGAGACAAGAATTGTGATCTTCACACCCATAAACTTTTGATTAAAATTAAGTTATTTCAACACAGCTGAATATAGTTTTATAGCTCAGAAGTTCACTGTTCTGCTGTTTCTCTTCTTTAAATTTTCAGAAAAAATAAAGTAGAAAGAATACAGAAATTAACTATTTCACCATTGCTTTCAGCCAATGCACATTTCCCATCTCTGTTTAATTGTAAAATTTCCATCATTTTGTTATTTGTGATGGGACATAAATGACCTGAGCCACAATGACCAACTAACACAGCAATGTCATCTTGTTTAATACCAGTTAAAGCAGCATTTATTTTCTGGCACTGAAATGAAATGGTGGAACATGATCTCCGATGTTATTTACTTCTAAGATTAAAATGACTATCAAAATGTCATTGGGCATGAGGAACAGACAGACTTCCTGCCTCAGCTACACTTCGCGATGCTTCTTTATGACATCATTTGTGTACTTCAGTTAACGTTTAGATTAAAAAGACTATCAAAATGTCATTGAGCATGAGGAACAGACAAGACTTCCTGCCTCAGCTACACTTCGCGATGCTTCTTTATGACATCATTTGTGTACTTCAGTTAACGTTTGTTAAGATGCTGTTACAGCATTAACAAGTAACTGTTTGCTCCAACGTTTGTTGTTAGCAAATTAAGCCACAATACTGAAGAAAGGTAAAGCTCTTCTCACCGATGAGATAAAAATGGTGATAAGATTTGCCTATGCAATGCAAAATATATTTTAAAATACTGCTGAGTGTCACAACTGGCTGAAAATAAACAACAATCTATTAATAGAGTGCTAAAACTAATCCGCAGTCATGAAGAAAATTAACAAAATCCTTTAATGGTTCCTGTAGCATTGGAAAGACTTCCATGGACTATATGGATTAGTAAGTTCTACTTTGTTAAATATCTAAAAAGCTTTTCTTAGTATGGAATGAATTGACAATTTGTCTTTGTGTTTTAATTTCCCCATCTGTAGGTAAGGGACTAAAACTGCTCTCAAATCTGCAGAACTATATTGCTTCTCCCTGCACATCTTCTCTAGAGATTTGTTGTTTTTACTAGCTCTACTAGCTACACATGATAGTAGTCTTGCTATAAAGCTGGCCTCTGCCATATGCCATAGATGCTTAACCCTGGTAAACTTAAAAAACATTGCTCTGAACAACATGTTGTGTTAAAATAATATAGATTGTGGGACTAGGTACAAATTATCTTTCTCAGTTTACAGTTTTATTTTGTGCCTCTCTGCATATGGGGTCCTGATGGGATCCACCCGAGAGTACTG